>NC_048219.1:151775815-152075815 GCF_002007445.2 Ailuropoda melanoleuca
CTGTTTTTATAAATAACAGATTTATTATATATTTTATATTATATAGAGTTATACTTTTTATAACCCTTTTATACTTTTTTATAAAGATTTTATTTATTTGTCAGAGAGAGCAAGAGAGAGCACAAGCAGAGGGAGTCACAGGCAGAAGAGAGGCAGGCTCCCTGCTGAGCAAGGAGCCCCATGGGAGACTCGATCCAAGGACCCTGGGATCATGACCTAAGCCAAAGTCAGACGCTTAACTGACTGAGCCACCCAGGCATCCAATTTTTACTTTTTAAAAACACTTCCTTATTCTGTGCTGCATGCCTCACCATGGCTTTGCCCTGTCTTCTGTGGGTGTAATAGGTGGTATTCAAAATCTATTTCCTAGTGTGTAAAAAAATGCCCAAGGACAATTTAAAAATAGTTGATGCTATGTAAATATAATTCTGCATAGAACATACCATGGAATATATGCAGATACCATATTTAACATTACATTATGATAGGTAATATATTAAATTAATGATGAAATTGCCCTGAGAAGTCAAGCAGAATTTTAAACAAAACTACCTATGAATTCTCTCCAACCTCCACCCCTCCTACCTTTCATCTCCATCTTCTGCCCAGTTGAAAATCAAACACATAAGAAATGTACCACATATGTATCCCCCAGAGAGCCTGTGCAGAACCCATTATCAGGATAAGGTCAGCTGTGCCCTACTTCACTAAAGCAACTTGTCCTCCCACACCCTTTGCTCAGGTGCTTCTCTGTTTCTTCTGTTGTTGGGTGTATATTCTGAGAATAAGCACCTAATTCCAATGTGAGGTATACAGACTTTCAAGAATTTCACCTGAACCTGTACTGTGTTGCGTTTGAACAGCACTGTGTTAGAATCAGGGAGTCTGGAACTTCTTGCAAGCACTAACAGCTGCCTACGAAACGAGACCACCGTTTCTGGGAACTCAGGCATTTTTGTGATTGTTGTTTGTTTTTATTGGAAGACTATGGCAAGAAGGAAAAAGTGGCAGAAAAGATAGAATATAAGGAGAAAGCAGAGTACTTACCCTCAGTTCCTCCTTGTAAATCCAATTGTGTTAATAGAATTCTTTTTGTTCAAAGACTAAATGTTGATGCTATTTACATTTGCATGACTTGTTATTTCTTTTCACTTTTATTTCATTAAAAATAAATATACAAATAAATATACAAATTATATATAACCATTTTGAAATCTGAAAAAGAAATCCCACCTAATAACCAATTGATTTTTTTCCCTAATTTTCTTCACATGCATTTATATTTTTAGATAGGTACCATTTTGTATTCTACAACATTCAGTTTAATATTGTCAATAGCATTTTTCCATATATACAGAGTTTTCACAATAATTGTTTTAATGGATTCATAAAATCCTGTCAAATATTTGTTTCTAACTTAACCATTCTCTATTGTTGGATTTGGATTCCTTCAATATTATAAATTCTGATAATTTAATTGCTCCCATACTTACTTCAGATTCTTAATTTTCAGTCTTGCATAATCTAGAAAATGAATATGAAATATAGATATCAACATTTTTTGGTTTATAAAGTATCTAGCAATCTGTTTGAGACCTGACATACTAATTTCATAGAAATAATCTTCAAAATGGTCATACATGTCAAAATTTCCTTAATTTAACAATTTTATTTTTATCATAGTAAAAAAAAATCTTTTTTTCAATATGGCCTGACTCATTTGATATAAGATTTAATTACTAAAATAGAAGTAACATTTGATATAAATGTAATTTTGTATGTTTGTATTATAGGTACTATGTATTAAAGATATGTGTTAACATGCATGTATGTTTTTACTTTTAAATATAGACATAGATATGTATCAATATATACTAAAGGTGCATATATACAAATACATATGTTTGTGTCTATTTTTTTGTGTGTGGAAAAACCATAGTCACTGTTATTTAATGTTATTTCTTACTCAGTTACTTGCTTAACCAAATACATTGGACCAAACAGACACTTTAGTACATATAAAATACATTCAATTGAAAAATCTATCAAAATAAATATATTAACCCTAAAATTATTTTCTTCATACAGATTTTACTCTTTCGGAAATTCTGATATGATATGGTACACTCCCACGTCCTTACTCCTGCTCAGATTTGACCTCGGTGTATTTGTAGCAATTTGGAAAATGCTGCCTGTGTACTCAGTTAGGGGCAACTATTTTTATTTGTAGGATAAACGGGGATATTAATGGGGAAACAGTTGGCACCTCTTTATTGATATTCTTCAACGTAAAGGTAAAGTTCAAATCATCAGCATGATGTTTCCAAGCAAGGAAGCATGATACATGTCACAAAATCTGCTGACAAAATCCTCTTCACAATACTAACAACTGCTTTTCTCAGCAGATCAGTGAATTTTTTTAATGTAAAAAATATGACACTGTGTTGTC
Organism: Ailuropoda melanoleuca; assembly: GCF_002007445.2. NCBI lineage: Eukaryota > Metazoa > Chordata > Mammalia > Carnivora > Ursidae > Ailuropoda > Ailuropoda melanoleuca. The sequence goes on from NC_048219.1 coordinate 151,778,265, forward strand.
TTGTATCAACAAAGATGTGTGCTAAATGCTTAAGTGACATGTTTGATAAAAAGAAGATGTGCTAGATGTTAACCCCAATTTCATGTTCACCCCAAATATTGCTGTGGGCTACAAGCTCTTTTTGCCCCTGAGTCCATAAGAAGTGTTCTTATTGATGTTACAATCCAAATGGATTCACATAAGGAGAAAGATAAAGAAAAAAAATATGGTGTTGTGTTAAAAACTTTCAGGACAAAATTTTTCAAAGAAAATACCACACAGTGTTTATTTAGCTTATCTTTGGCCACAGTGTTTTTATAGAGTAAAACAAAGGAATTTAGCAAACAAAATTACAACAGTTTTATTTTGAAAGTGTCACACATAAGTTTATACATGCACATATATGTATATATATGTTTGGTATGTGTTACCTTTTTTCCCCTCAAAAGGTAAAATCATGACCTTCATAAAATATAAAATGATACGTACAGACATTTTATTCAGTTCTTTAATTGGGAAAGCAATAAGACCTTGAGGCTTGTTAAAAGGATGGTTTAAAGAACAACTCTATAGTTTTCACATATATCTACATATGCCTGCTACGTATACAGATATCTATAGATCTGGGCATAGACATAGGCTCTATAGTCAGTCAGGAATCCTGAAAATATTTTAATACATTGAAATTCGTTTATACCCTATAATACAATAAAATGTAATATTTTGGGTCATGTTTTATAAAGCACAAAATTAATTGTATCTCTATTGGGCAAAATATATTTGCATTGCAGTGGACAATAATCATTTGTATTACTCTCCATTTTCTACACCTTAATTTACTAAATTCTAAAATTGTCTAGTCAGTGGAAACACAAAGATGACCAGCCTTGTGGTTTCAGATTATCCCTGGAGGGTTTCTTATACAAAGACCACTACTTCACCGAAAAACCTCCTTTTGACTATTTCCAAGTCCTAGAAATTCCTTATTATAACTTCAAATGCAAGAATGACTGACATTATTTTGGCTTTTCGAGTACCTGAAGAAAAAATTCAGTGAGTTCACACAATGGTCTTCCCTCATGGTAAGTCCAATGTCTGTCGGATCAGTAGCGTATTATATCACAAAAGCACCAGTGTAGTGAAAACTGTGCTACATAACTCAGGAAATTCCCTCTTAAAGCTGAGCTTTTATAATTTTATGCTGTGACAAACATTAAGGGAATTGTCTCTTTCATATAAAAATAATAATAGTAAGACTGTCCTTGGGGACTAAGAGAGGAAAAGATACTTTATATCTTTATGGAAGGTGTTACTTTACTGCAAATACAATGCATGTGTGTAATACATTTATTGTAATTATATGCATTTTCTGAAATTATAAAGAGGGAAAAAAGGAACTATGCAGTGATTTCATCAGAAATGGTTCAGATTATGAATGTACGTAAGGAAGATGGACATGAGCAGTATATTTAATATGTTCTTTCTTTTTTAAAGTGTACAAGACAATTAAGGAGTGCGTATATTATGAAATGATTACCACAATAAGTGTAGTTAATATCCATCACCTCGTGTAGTTACCATTTTTTTTCCTTCTGATGAAAACTTTTAAGATCTACTCCCTTAACAACTTTCAAATATACAGTACAGTATTGTCAATACCACTTACCGTGCTGCACGTTACCCAGAGCTGATTTATACTGGAAATTTGTACCTTTTGACCACTTTCACCAGTTTTCTCCGCCATGCCCCCTGCCTACAGCAACCTCCAATGTGTTCTCTGTTTCTATGAGTTTGTTTTTTTAAGCTCCCATATATAAAGTGCGACCACACAGTATTTGTCTTTCTCTGTCTAACCTAATTCACTTAGCATAATGCCCTGAAGTTCCATCCATGTTGTTGCAAATGCCAGAATTTCTTTCATTTTCATGGCTGAATAATTTTCCATCATATATACCACATTTTCTTTATCCATTCATCTACCAGTAGACACTTAGGTTGTTTCCATGTCTTAACTATTGTAAATAGTATATACTTTCTAATACATAATTTTAATACAAGAAATATATTTACTGAAATGACTAAATTTTATTACAATGAAGGAAATAAGAAATATAAACTTTATGTTTAAGTACTGTTGTCTTCTGACTCATTTCTTCTCTCCGAAGCCCATTGAGCAAACAGAAAAGAAAAGAAAAGAAAGAAAAGAAAAGAAAAGAAAAGAAAAGAAAAGAAAAGAAAAGAAAATAGATATTAAAATCACACACACACATGCACAATGAAGAAGAGAAAGAAGCCAGGCAGAATTCTCTCTCTACATATGTGTGTGTGTGTGTGTGTGTGTGTGTGCACTTGCACACATGCATATATAGGTACACATACCACACACACATTTAGTCAACAAATGTATATATATACAAATATACACCCATATATACACATAAGGAACTAATCTAGATGAGTAATGGGGGAAAAGGTTTTGTTTTCATAGAACTTAATTTTGGTGAGTCAAGAAGCAAACTAACAACTCAATATTTTAATTTAGATATTTACAACTTGTAGGAAAAATAAAGATAGTAGCTCAATGATAGATAGCTGTTATTTTAGAGAAGGAAATGAGTGAAGACCTCTCTGATGAGGTGGCAGTTAAACAAGAATTTAAAGCGAGCAACAAGTAATAAAGATATCTGCAGGAATACTTCCTAAAATACACAGGGGCAGGATTGTAATTAGATTCTTTCAGGAACAAAAGGAAGCCAATGAGACTAACAAAAAGCATAGGCTAGGGAAATCTATAGGAGATGAATTAGGAAAAGAAATCTGGGGCCAGATTAGATAGATTTTTTTAGGCCATAACAAAGATTATAGGATTTGTTTTAAAGGCTGTAGGATAATTAAAAGAGTTCCATTTGGAAAGTAAGATCATGTGATTTGTAGTTTTGAAAAAAATCACTCTGGTTGTTATGTAGAGAATAGATTGGGAGGGAGGAAGTAAAAATGGCAGAAAGGAGACCAGTGGGAGGTTAATGATACATTCAGGGCGCAGATGACATTTGCTTGAGTTAGGGAATAATAGTACCCACAGTGAAAAGTGGTGAGAATCTGAATATTTGAATGGCATGGAAATGTCAAAAGATATGTTGATGAATCAGATTTTGGGTGTTGAAGAAAACTGACAAAAACAAATGTTTTTGGGGTGAAAATGAGGCATTTGTTTGTGGCCCTGTCAGGTTTGTGATGCCTACAAAGCATGTAAATGGAAATGGTGATTATGCAGCTAGATACAGCTTAACCATGGAGTTCACCATGAAGCAAATGGTCATCTAGGAAGTAAGCAGAGATAGAGAAGAGGTGTGATAAAAGAAATGAGCCCTTAGTACACATTTAGAAGTTGGGAAAATATAAAGAATCTGGCTATGGGGCTTGACCAAGTGGGGACAGGAGGATAAAGGAAAACAAGATAGTCAAGGAGTAGGGGTGAACAATTGAGTCACAAAGAGGAATATTTGATTTTGAATTTGGAAATGTGAGCAACTTGACAAGAGAGGTTTTGCAGAGTGGTTGGAGACAAATGACTGACAATAGTAGGTTTAAGTAGGAATGTACAAAGGAAAGTGAGTTCAATTTCTGCTATTTAGAAGCAAATGCTTCTTAAAACTGACTTGTGCTGGAGAAAATATTAGCAGTAAGAGAGAAAATAAAAGCACAGAGATTTTAGAAGTTTAAGCGCAGTTTTAGATTTTTTCAGACTAGCCTTGGATAGAGTGCAAGAAGCCATTTTTTTCAACTATAAATATTCCAAATATTTATTTTCAAGTTTATATTTGCAATTTTTTAAAAAGATTTTATTTATTTATTCGACAGAGATAGAGACAGCCAGTGAGAGAGGGAGCACAAGCAGGGAGCGTGGGAGAGGAAGAAGCAGGCTCATAGCGGAGGAGCCTGATGTGGGGCTCGATCCCATAACGCCGGGATCACGCCCTGAGCTGAAGGCAGACGCTTAACCGCTGTGCCACCCAGGTGCCCCTATATTTGCAATTTTAACTATCAAAGATACCTCACTCTGGCTTCGTTAAAGCCCAATTTAAGTATCTCCACCTTTTTCTTCTGAGGTTTCAAGGAAAAGTTATTATTCCAAACTATGTCGGATTAGTTCATAAACTGAAACAAAAATTAATGTAAAGATATCCAGCAAATTGATTGAGTTCTCTTACGTCAATTTAACATATTATTCCTGATGTCTGTAAGTCATTATTCTCTGTAGGGAATCTCCAATTGTTATTCTTTTTTCTTGGGTTATTTTATTTTCAGGAAAAGGTTCACTTTCTTTCTCTTATTTCATTTCTTTTAAAGATTTTATTTATTTATTCGACAGAGATAGACAGCCAGCGAGAGAGGGAACACAAGCAGGGGGAGTGGGAGAGGAAGAAGCAGGCTCATAGCAGAGGAGCCTGATGTGGGGCTCGATCCCATAAAGCCGGGATCACGCCCTTGGCGGAAGGCAGACGCTGGACTGCTGTGCCACCCAGGCGCCCCTCTTTCTCTTATTTCAAAAGCATTCTCCTCTGTTCTTTTCCCCTCTTCCCTCCCCCGCCCATGTTCTTTTAACCAGAATCTAGATACCAAAACTAAATGTATGAGATTTTTTTTTTCTTATTTACTAGTTCTGTCTAGATTCTACATATACCTAATAATCTGCAAAGATGCAACTCTCCCCAGGATTAACACTATACATTATTATGTAGAGTAGCATCTTTTTGGTTAGCTAGAAACTCACCAATTCAAAATTACAAATTGGTATGACCTTGACAAGATCTTAGTCACATTGCAGTGTTTTTTTCCTAAAACAAAAAATGATTTGAAAATGATTTGAAACAATTCTAGGAAAACCCAAACTGCTAACAGTTGGAAAGCTTGCTCTAATTGTGGAAATAACAGAAAGAAATGATGATGGGGAATAAAAACTCTTTGACAAGTTATGATTGAACTTTCTGAAGGTCATTCTCTGCAGGAATTTCCTTACTTCTATTCATCAAAATTCATTTTGTAAGTATTAATTCTGGAAATCAAAGCAACATTTCCACATAAATGTGAGGCTTTTTTTTTTTTCAATAAGACTCTACTACAAAGAATATTGATGTTTGACATGTAAGGGCATTTTCTCTTGACTTTCCATCACATTCTCATTGTTTAGTGGGACAGGTGTTCCTAAATCTCAAATCTTTGTTCAGTAATTTTAGTGAATCCAGGCCACATGTTGTGCCAGTTGTTAAAGAGTCAGAGAGAGACAAGGTTAATGTACAGTTCTTTGTTGATCAAAGGCTGTGTGGACTGCATAAGAGAAGATGAGAAACGACGGAAGAGGAAAGATGCCCTATGACTTCTTTTTCTCCACCTTGTGTTCCTTATATTGTGTCTTTCTGAATACAAACAAATACGCAAACCTGAAATTCTTGTCTCACATATCTGCTTATAAAAGGGGACTTAAATTCCATCTGGTTATATTTTTGATTATATTTAGTTCACTATTATCTGTATTATAATTAATATTGGTGGTTTCATTGTTTCTTTATAAAGTAAAAAAGATTAGCAGGAAGGTTTGAGACAAACTTATTGAACAATTTTTTTTCACTTTTCCTGAATAAATATAATTTTTAAGACCTTATTTCTTAGAGCAGTTTTAGGTTGACCACAAAACTGAGAGAAAGGTAGAGTTTTCCCATATACCCCTGCCCCCACCCATGCATAGCTTTTCCTGTTATCAACATCACTCATCAGAATGGTGCATTTTTTACCAAGGATGAACCTATGTGGATACATCATAATTGCCTGAGTTCATAGTATACATTAAGGTTTACTCTTGATGTTGTCTATATTATGGGTTTGGGAAAAAATATAATGGCATATCCATCATTAGACTATCATATATAGTATTTCCACTGCCCTAAAAATCCTGTGCTCTGCCTGTTCACATCTCCTCACTCCTTTTTTAGAAACCATGGGTTCTTTCACTGTCTCCACAGTTTTGTCTTTTCATGTAGTTGGAATCATACTTTATGAAGCTTTCTCAGATTGGCTTCCTCTACTTAGTAATACACATTATTTTCTTTCATGTCTTTTCATGGCTTGATAGCTAATTTCTTTCTAGCTCTGAATAATATTCTCTTGTCTGGATGTACATTTATTTATCCATTCACTCACTAAAGGGCATCTTGGTTACTTTCAAGTTTTTGCAATAATGGTAAAGTGGCTATAAACATCTGTATGCAGTTTTTGTGTGTATATAAGTTTTCATCTCCTTTGAGTGAATACCAAAGAGTGTGATTGTTAGTTCATATGGTAAGAGTTAAATTTTGTAAGAAACCACCAACCTTTTTTCCAGAATGGCCGTTCCATATTACACTCTCACCAGCAATGTGTGAGATTTCCTATTGCTCCACATCCCCACCAGCATTTGGTGTTGTCAGTCTTCTGGGTCTTGGACATTCTAACAGGTATGAGTTGTATCTCATTGTTTTAATCCATATTTCCCTAATGACATATGATGTGTAGCATCTTTTCATATGCTTATTTGTCATCTGCATATCTTCCTTGATGAGGTGTCTGTTAAAGTCTTTGGCCCATTTTTTAATTGGGATGTTTATTTTCTTATTGTTGAGCTTTAAGAATATTTTGTGTATTTTGGATAATAGTCCTTTATCAGATGTGTTGTTTGTGAATATTTCCATCCAGTCTTTGGCTTGTTTCCTAATTCACTTGCTATTGTCTTTGGTAGAGCAGAGGTTTTTAATTTTAATGAAATCCAGCTTATCCGTTGTTTCTTTCATGGATCATGTCTTTGGTGTTGTATCCAAAAAGGTTGCACTATATGCAAAGTCGTCCAGGTTTTCTATAATCCATTTTGAGTTAATTTTTGTGAAAGGTCTAAGTTCTGTGTCTAGATTAACTTTTTTGCATGTGGATGTCCAGTTGCTCCAGCAACATTTGTTGAAGAGACTATCTTTGCTCCATGGTGTTGCCATTGTTCCTTTGTCAAAAATCAGTTGACTAGGTTTATGGGTTTTGTTTCTAGTTTCTCTCTTATGTTCTGTTCATCTGTTTGTTTATTCTTTCACCAATACCACCCTGTCTTGATTACTTTGGCCAAATTAAACACAATTTTTCTTACCCATTTGAAAGTCCAGAAACACTCTTTAAAAAGTGCCCCAATAGCCAGTTGAAGATAAATTTCATTCTTTATTTGCCTTTTTATTTTCACTTTAATATGCAAGGGACATTATCAACAATTATATCTTAAAAGCATCTACTGTAATACTACCCATTTTAAAAACTTAAGAACATAGTATTAAATAGAAAATAAACATATTTTGTCTGATGATAATATGTATTTGTTCCAGAATACATAAAAAATTTGATAATAGTGTAAAATACTTTAACATTGGAAATAAGGTACTCAAGATTAGTTGCTACATGTTTCCATGCTTAGTTGTTACTGTTTGAATGTTTAGATCATTTGAAAGCATTTAATTTATATACTAAATTTTCAAACACTGAGTTTACGTCCTTAGAAGATTCATTTCTTTTGGTATAGAGGTATATCATATATATTTTTTTATTGTCTTTAAATTGCTGAGATAATTTGAATCCTAGGACTCTTCCAAGATCCCAAAATCTATCAGATGTTAGTTTTCACATGCATAGTAATTATTTACACACTTTTTACACAGTTTTCCAAATCTTTATCCAACATAACCTGTAATGGCCCTGATGGAACAAATTTTACCAATGAAAGATACAAAAATTAGGATATTTTTAAATAATAATTACGTTTTTACTTTAAAACAACTAAATAATGATGGATAAAATGTTTTGAGATTCCCTTTGAATTATGACCCATTAAAAAAAGTGTTTAATTGTTGATAACATGTTGTATGGTACATATGAAGATAATATTTTGAAATGTCATTTAATGAGAATGTACCAATTATTTAATATATTATGATAAATTTTTTGTCATTTATAAGATGCCTTAATTGTAGTTTATTTTTATTCCTTGGATTAGTGTTATTCTATAACTATTCATATTTCCAAGAGATAAGATAGTCTTTGACAATGAAACAACAATAGTTTCAGAATGATTACCTAGAATCCGAAATACTGTGTTTATAGAATTCCTCCATTAAACCAAAAGACCTAGTCTTTAAAACTTCATTCCTTCCCTTCCTTCCTCCCTTCCATTCTCCCTCCCTTCCTCTCTTTCTCTTTTCCTCTCCTCCTTTTCCCCCCACCTTTCTTCCTCTTATGTTTTGCTTTATGTTTATTATTTAGTGTTATCAGCCAGTAGCTATGATTACTTTGCTATTAAAATGTTTCTAATGAAATTTTGGGGGTGAATTTAATTATAATTAAAAATGAAGTTATTAATTTATTTTGGAAAATAATTTAATTCAAAATATTTTAGATACTAGATTCATTACTCTATTCATTTAGGGAGAAAAGTATTCAGTATCCACAATGCATACCATAAAACGTGCTTTAGAAAATACAAATAAATGAAGTACAGATTTAGAGTAGACATTTGCAAAGCCTTCATTGTATCATGTTTGTTTAAGTCATGAGTTAATTAATTTTAGAGATTGCTTTATAAAACTAATTTATAAAAGATGATATTGGTCATTTGAAAATGTTAAAGTCATTGGATTGTTTCATTCACAGCTTGAATGATTAGCTAAAAAGTAATCTGAGGACTAAGGATTAAACAGAACTTGTTTTAATAAAAATTGGGGGGAGAATATCTTAAATGTATCAAATATACAAATTTTATTTATACAAATAAAACTGTCATGAAGGTTTATCATTTTAGCCACTTTTTAGACTAAAGTATTTCATTCTTTACTTATTGAGATTAATATGTTAAGCTAATCATTCTATTTATATTTCTCTATTTAGTAGAAATCTTAATATTCAAAAAGTACTCTGTGTAGAATCTTGCTGAAACTAATATAAATATTCCAAAGCTTGAAGTTTGGAGAGATTGTTTTATACATATTGATTCACAGTTGAGATCTAGCAAAGTCTCTGAGTATAGGACTTAGTTATACTCTCCCCCATTAAGATGAGGCCATATCATTAAGTGATAGTACAAGTATCAAAAAAAAGTGTTTAATTATGCATCATTTACTGTAAGTACTATGACCTAGGATGCAATTTTTCTTTCATTTTATCCATTACTTTGTGTATGAATAAATGGGAGAAGGTTTTACATTAACAAGAATTCTCTTATTTACAATATAGTGCAAGAAAATTATGAAATATAAAAATATTAAGAAAAATATACATAATATTAGAATCATGATTAATATGAGTATTCATATCTCCTAGTATATTTGCTTTAACTACATAATCATTTAGTCTTTGAGCAGGAATCGTAGAGATCATAAAAAGACATCATTCATGCTCTCACTTTCATTACTTGCATAAGGAGATGAACCCAAAACTATATTAAAGATTTAAAAAAGGTCTTAAATGCTCCATCTTCATGTTGCTTACTGTGATTATTAGTCTTGTTAAGAACACTTATTCTAAAAGAAATCATCCTTTGTAAAGACACTAAAAAGTGTGGAATTTTTAAGGTGGTAATTCAGATATATTCAAATGTTTATCATAGAAGGATATACCTTGCTTTTGTTTTTGTTTGGTTTCATTCATGTAGTCATTCATTTATTCAAGAACTTCAATTGATTATGAAGAACTGTTAAAGATCTATGCCTTCCAGTTTTCAGATTTGATTGGGAATAATTGTAAAAATAAAAAATAACATTTTAAGGTTTATAAGGACAGGTTTTAACCTGAGCAATCTATCATGCACCCTAGATGGTGAAAAAAAAATTACTAAGAAATAGAAAGATTAAAGAAGTTCTCGTTGAAAAAGTATCACACAGCCTGGACTCATAATTTTGGGTAAGATTTGTTTAAGGAGCTAGAAGAGAGAAGTTTTGGTTACTCCAGAATATATAGTTAGGGGAGGAAAATAGCATGATAAACATTTTAGATTGATTGTTTTGGGTATCATGTTTTCATGTTTTTAGAGATAGGGTGGAGGTTTTCTAGAAGTTGGGAGGCAGAAATATTTTTTAAAAAGTATGCATCCTTTGGTGAGGGAAAACATACTCCTTGATAAGGGTCCTGGCAAAGGGTTGGCTATGGAACAAATAGCAGGAATAGGAGGAAAACCTGAAAAGAATTGGTAATTGGTTGGATAAAGGAAATTAGGTAGAAGTATTTTAAAAATCTGGAAAGTGCATGACTGAGTAAAGGAATTTGGAAGGAGTCCTGGTTTGTATCCAGAGCTATTGGATACAAAATATTTGATCTAATTGGTAATATACTTAGAAGGATTGAACTCAAAAGGAAATAAAATTTTTAAAAATATTTTATGTACACATGATTTATTTAAAATGTCAGTGATTGCCAATTAATTACTTTAGAGTTAGACTACATAATGGAAATTTAAAATTTGGGAATAAAGCACAATAAAATACCAAGCATCTAACAGTAATTTATAATTTTCAAAAATGAAAACTTGTCATATCTTACAATGCTTTCAAGTTTTATGGTGATAAATATGGTAGGATGCATTTGATACCTCTTTTATTTACCTTTATTAAAAGAATTCTCCAGTACTGAATAGATGCCTAATTTACCAATAGTATACTGCATCCCTCTGGTCACAATGCTTGATTCAAGGGTAGAGCCATGATTTCCCCAGGAACAAAACAGGACAAGGAGATGATCTGCTTGGACAAAAGACAGGCTTCCAAGAGATTGCTTGTCATCAGAAGTTTTTGGTTCAAGAGCTGATACCTTATCTTATGTTACTGGAATATGTTTGGGTCTAGTTTCTATCATGGCACTGAGAAGTATTCTGACTGGTCAACTAACCTAGAAGAGGACCTTACATTTAATATGTAATAGCTGATTCAATTGTATGTATTAACTGTTTATCTTTCTTTGAACTCTTAATTGATCAGAATGTTTCCGCAAACCTTGGAATTCAACTCTTTCAAGTTATTTTCACATTTTTTAAATGAAGTTTTTAATTACTTCTTATTCCTCATTAATTTACTTGACCATTAAATATCTCAAAAGTTTCTTCCAGGTGTAAAGTAAATAAGTCTTGGGGATATAATATGCAGCATGGTGACCATTAAAAAAAATTAAAAAGCCAGTTTATTCTGATCTTAATAATCTGGCATTAAGAATTTAGATCATTATTTTTCCTTCCCTGTCTTATCAGAGCACCTCTGAGCTGACTTTTAAAATAAAAGGATGCCATGTAAATTTATATTAGATTTAGCTAATTTCCTATTCATACAGAGTCCCGGGAAACGATTCCCGCATTTCCTTTTGTAGTTTCTTAATGTAGATAAAGTATTATTTCTTTTGAATTTTAAAAATAACATCAAACTAAACAGAAACATGATTAAAATTGGAGTTAAGCAATCTTTCTAGCTACTCTGTTTTGACACATAGCAATAATGATGAGCTGAAAATATTATAAATCATTTGCAGAAGTCTGAAGTTTGAACATCCCAGGGAGTTGTTCATACTGACTCATTAACAAAAGCAGAGAGATCACCCCTCCCCTGCCAAAAAAAAAAAATCATGCAGCTAAGTGCTCATTAAAACAGAAACAGAAATAAACAACAAGATACATTCATTCAAACGGAATTGTACCATTTTCTCACCCAATACTAGTCTAAAACAAAGTTTTAAATTCTGTGCCTGATCTTTCCTGGATGGCTCCCTGGTCATTTAATTAAAATGATTCTGAACTAGGAGAAGGAAATGTGCTTGAAGTTCTCAACTCTAGCAAGGAAACACCATGGGACTTAACTTACATTTTCATTTTCTTCTATGTCCAATTTTAAAGTGTTCAGTGATCTGATTATAAAAAAGTAAATAAATCTAAAATGTTGTTATGAGTTCACTTCCTAATAAACATCCTCTTCCCAAATGTATTTGTTTTTGCTGTGCACTTTAGTTTATGCAGACATTAAGCCCTCCTACCTTTTCTTGAATCTGTAAATCTTTAGGAAGTTAATAAAGGTAGATAAGAAATATGCATTATGGTAAAACAAAGATGCATTGAGTTATTAGTACTATAAACACATATGATCAAATACTGAAAAACTATGGTTTGTTAGAATCATGGGGACCATGTACAATGCTATTTGCAATATCTCATTAATTTCCATAATTTTCTGCTGATTTCGAGTGTTAAGTAAATATGGGATAATAAAATAATTGGATTATCAAATCAGATTCACACAAAACAGCAGTCTCACCTAGTATACAACATTACTAATAATTTCAGGGTACAAGTTTTCATGAATAATGAAGCAGTCTGAGGACTTGAACACAGGTTCGGTATTTCCATATCAGGATGTAGCTATATCCCAAATATGTATGAGGACCTAAGTAATGTGTGTGATTCTTATCACTTACATATAAAGGGCCATTCAGGTCATGAAACATCATGTTACAATCTGATGACAGATTTTACCCAATATTTTCCAGAGAGTCGTACCCCATACGTAGATCAGCAGATTTCTGCTTTGTGTGTCATAACCAATTAGATAAGCAGGTATATCCTGCTGAAAGTACTCTGTCAGTAAGAACTCTACTAGTAGATACTATGGACTTGTGTGCCAGGCCTATGCATTAGCATGTTTGTAAGGAGATCTGACTGGGTCACCGGTGCTTTTTTATTCTTAAACTGCTGCTTAGCCGTTTTTTAAATCAAATTGACAAAACATCATACATCAATGATAGTTGTAAATTTTTCTTTACAAAAAATTGTACAGATGGCCCCTGACTTAACAATGGTTCAACGTATGATTTTTTGACTTCACAAGGGTGTGAAAGTGATACACATTCAGTAGACACCGTACTTTGAATTTTGAATTCTGATCGTTTCCTGGCCTAGCAATATTCAGTAAGCTACTGTCTTGTGATGCTGGGCAGAGGCAGGAAGCCACCGCTCCCAGTCGGCCATGTGATCACAGGGGTAAACAATGATACAATTACAATTATCCTGTACCCATGCAGCCATGCTGATTTCCACGTTCAGTAGGGTATACAGTCAATTACATGAGATACCCAGCACTTTATTATACAATGGGCTGTGTGTCAGATGCTTTTGCCCAGCGGTAAGGGTTTTGAGCAGTTGAAGTTAGGTAATGCTAAGCTATGACGTTCGGTAGGCTAGGTGTCTTAAATGCATTCTTGACTTACGATATTTCCAACTAATGATGGATTTATAGGGACATACCCTTATCTCCAATAGAGGCAAATCTGTATTTTTACTCACTCTTAGTCTTACTAGACTGGCTAGTCAATACAGTACAATATAGAATAAAAGTAATCCTTATAAAATACAGGAGAAGCATCTAAATTCACCATTACAAGAGATAATTTGCTATGAATTTGCATTTGATACCCCTTATCGGATTTAGAAAGTTTTCTTGGATTTTTTTTTTTTTTTTTTTGCTAGGAGTTTTATTGGGAATGGCTGGTAAATTTTATCTGAACTTCATGTTTGCTGAAGTGATTATTTTTTGTCTTAATTTCTAAATACGTTGAGCTTTTCCAATTGATTGCATGATGTTAATTCTAACTTGAGTTTCTAGAATAACTAAAATTTTTCATGTTGTGTTATTTTTAATATATACTCATAAATATTTTTAAAATATTTGCAGATATGTCTATGTGTATGATTAGCCTATAATTTTCCTTCCTCAAAATGGATCAGGATAGGTTTTAGGATGGAAGTGAGGAATATTCCCTCTTATTCTTTACTCTGAAATAATTGTGCAAGGTTGGAAGTATTTGTTCCTTTGATATTTGGACTTTAAATATACTGTTCATTTGTTAACTTCTTTGTTTTACTTGCTTGTGGTTTTTAATTTTTGTGAGTGGCAGGGAGGAAATTTTAACCACCTACTTTCAATATGTTTAGTAGTTATAGATCTGCTCAAGTATCTATATGCCCTCAAGTAAGTTTTACTAAGTAACATTTGCCTGAAATTTGTCCATTTCATATAAAGCTTACATTTTTTTGAATAGAGATCTCCATATTTTTTTTAAGATTTTACCCATTTATTTGAGAGACAGAGACAGAAATAGCAACAAGCAGGGAGGAGAGGGAGAAGCAGGTTCCCCGCTGAGCAGAGAGCCCAACGCCCAGCTCCATCCCACAACCCTAGGACCATGACCTGAGCCTAAGGCAGATGCTAACCAACTGAGCCACCCAGGTGCCTGATAAATTTTTTCTTATGTATTATCATTCTCAGTCTCCTTGACAGGCTTGTCTTGTTTGCCGATTTGTTACTATTTTCAAAAAACCAATTATGGCTTCATTGACAAAGCTCCCTTGCCCCCACCACTATATGATTATTTTCTGTATTTTTTATTTCTTCTTACATAATTAATGTTTACTTTCTTGAATTTACTCTTCTTAATTTTTTTTAATTTTTATTTATTTATTTGACAGAGAGAGAGAGAGACAGCCAGCGAGAGAGGGAACACAGGCAGGGGGAGTGTGAGAGGAAGAAGCAGGCTCCTAGCAGAGGAGCCTGATGTGGGGCTCGATCGCAAAAAGCCAGGATCACGCCCTGAGCCAGAGGCAGATGCTTAACGACTACGCCACCCAGGCACCCCTACTCTTCTAACTTTTAATCACTTTCTTAGAAATTTCTTAATAATATCAAGTTTTAGCCTTTCTCAGTTTCTAACTTAGACATTTAAGTTAAAAATTATGTTCCAGTTTTTATTTTATACTGTAGGTTTTACTACTTGCCATATAATATTTTATTTCGTTTCTAAATATTTTCTGATAAAATTATTTTAACCCACAAGTGACATATATTTTGTAATTTCTGAACTTGAGAGACCTTCTTCTGGTTACTTTTCTCTCTTCTATTATTAATCTTATCTGTAATTAATAGACCTCATTAATAGCCCAGTTTTAGATTTGCGCAAACACAGTTGAACAGATAGTATAGAGTATTCCCATATACATTCACTCCTCTCAAAATCTCCCATTAGGAACATCTTACATCATTATGGTATATGTGCTATAATTAATGAACCAGTGTTAATAGATGATTATTAACTGAAAGTCTTGGCACTAGATGTCCTGGTTTATTCATATTTCCTTAGTTTTCTCCTAATGTTATTTTTCTGTTCCATGATCTCATCCAAGATAGCACAAAACATGTAACTGCCTTGGCTTCTGAGGCATCTCTCGACTGTGACAGTTTCTTAGATTTTCCTTGTTTCTGATGACCTTTTACAGTTTTGAAGAATACTTATCAGGTGTTTTGTACAGTTCCCCTCAACTGGGTTATTTAGCTTTTCATGATTACACTGGGTTATGTTTTGGGGGGGAGGAAAACACCAGAGGAAAATTGCCATTTTTGTCACATCATTTCCAGTGTCAATCTGTCACCGTGAGTTATGATGAATTGATTTTAACTTGGTCACCTGGGTGAGATAATATATATCAGTTTTCTCCAATGTAAATTTACCCTTCTTTTTCCCTTTCCATACTGTAATACTTCGGATGGAATCACTGTGCAGCCCACACAACAATGAGGTGTTACGGTGTACCTCCTTGAGAGAAAGTATCTACATGAGTCATCCTGGAATTTTTCTGCATGGGACAGTTGGCCTTTCTTCCACATTTGTTTATTTATTTGTTCACTTATTTATATCAGTACAGATATTGTTTTATACTTTGGGGTGGTAATATGATACTACCTATGTTCTTGCTCAAATTATTCTAGCTTTGGCTATTAGGAACTCTTTCAGTTGGCTATTGTGTCCCTTTGACATACTCCAATACTACTGTCATCATTTTTTGTTTGTTTCTTTCTTTGTTTTTAGAATTTAATTTCTGATGCTCCATTATCTTCTCTTACATTTTTTTCTTCAGACCTAGAATCATTCATTGTTCCAGGGGGCCCCGATTACTTTCACTGGGAAATGTTATTGCAAATAAGATCTGGTCTCCAGTTCTGCTCTTTGCACTTGGGTGCCAATGTTCCAAGCCTTTTTAACTGATAGAGCAAGAAGATACATACGTGTGTGTATGGCAACTCATGCTTACTACTATAAGTATGAATTTCTATACTTTTCTATACTCTATTTCTTTTTCTAACCATCTGTATTTCTATTAAGCTAAATATATATTCATACTGATGTTTCCAGTTACAGTCTATTAAGATATGGGTCATTGTAGGCTATTCCTCTTATTATATTCCCACTTCTTCAGTGAGAATCCTGGCTCCCATCATCTCTGGTCTATTTACTCCATTGTTCTAGTATACAAGTATGACTATAAAAATTATTAACCCATACTCCAGGAGGAATTCCATTAAGTAGAATATAGAACTCATGCAGTTCCTTTTACCTTTAGACTTGTTGACTTCATTAATTACCAAAGTTACTTAATATCAGCACCTTTTCCCACACCCCTTTGATAAGGTCGGTTCGTACATTTATAACAGATTTTCTTGTCACAGCCTGCATTCTATTCCAAGATCCCAACTTCCTTAATGATTTTTTAAATTTTCATATGTTAAGGTTTACTCTTTGTGTTGTGAAGTTCTGTGGCTTTAAAATTATATATATAACTTCATGTATTTACCATTATAGTATCACACAGAATGGTTTCACTGTGCTAAAAATCTCCTGTGCTTCATCTATTCATCTCTCTCTTCCTCTTCTTGAAAGCCTGGTCACCACTGATCATTTTACTGTCTCCTTAGTTTTGTCCTTTATACAGTGTCATATAATTGGAATCATAGAGTATGTAGCCTTTTCAGATTGACTTCTTTTATTTACCAATATTCAATTAAATTTCCTCTCTACCTTCTAGTGGTCTGATGGCTCATTTCTTTTTATTGTGAAATAATATTCTATTGTGTGGATATAATACAAATTTTCATCCATTCAGGTAGAGGAGGACATTTGGTTGCTTCTAGTTAGGGGCAATTATGAATAATGCTCCTTATTAACATCCACGTACAAATTTTGGAGTGGACATATATTCCAACGGATTTGGTAAATATTTAGGAGTGTGATTACTGGGTTGTGTGGTAAGACTATGTTTAGCTCTAAGAAACTGCAAACTGTGTTCCAGAGTGGCTGCACCATCAGGTATTCTCACCGGCAATGATGGAGAGTTCCAGCTACTTTGGGTAAACACCAAGAACAGTGATTGTTGTCATTTAAAAAAAAATATTTTAACCATTCTAACTGGTGTGTAGTGGCATCTCACTGTTGTTTTATTTTGTAGTTCCTTAATGACAAATGTTGAGCATATTTTCATATGCCTATTTGCCAGCTGTATTCTTCCTTGGTGAGATATGTTTTCATACCTTTTACCCATTTTTAAGTTCAGTTGTTTGTTTTCTTAATGTAATGATTCAGGCATCATTTTATATTTTAGATACAAATCATAAGTATTTAAATGTTTTATTATTTTAATTTAATACCAAAATCTATGTTTATATTTGAAAATACTTAACCCTGTGTTAAGTTAATGAGCATTAATAATGAACAGATGATAAAGAAGGGTAGAACATTAGAAGTTCCCCTAATTTTGGTTTGGGTATGCATTGCAATGATGTTTGGATATAGGTGAGTTATATTCTCATGCTTTTCATAATCTGCAAAATGTATGAAGCTGCAATAATAGTGGACATAGCACCAATGGATAATGAAGAACTTCTGTATTTTTACTCTCTTTCCCATTCAAAAGCTTATTAGTTTAAAGTCTGTGTTGAAAATCTGCTCATCACCTCTTCAAGGAATATAAAATACCAGCTCCAAAGTAACAATTTTGCTTATCTAAACTCACTATCTTTCCAGTTCACACCTAAACTGGGCCTGGAGAAACGATAAAGGATTCATATTCAATAGCAACTTTCTCACGTAATGCCAGAAATCTTTGTAGATAGTAAAATATAACATAAAGGGACAGAAGAAACCTTGGGAAAAATTGCTTAATTGGTTTTTATTTCACCTTACCTCAGATTGCATGCAAAGAGAGAATTTGAAAATAATTGATACTTTACTTTTATACAGGATATGAATAAACTTCTTAAGTAAAGTAGGAGCATTTAATTGTTATTATCTTCTCATAACCTAACTCTTATTTCTCCAAAAGGAAGAATTACTTATGGAAAATACTCCAGTGTTCAGTCATTTTTAGTTTTATAAATGTAAAATTTCTGTTGTTTCCAACATATACTTTCACGTATATAAAAGACATTGAAGTTCAGATTGCATTCCTATTTTACAATAATGGCTATGATGAGTGGTAATTATAATGCAATTAATTAGAGTAGTGTTTATAAATGTGGTTAAACATTACACTTGCAATATTAAGTGTCTGTGTGTGTGTGTATATGTGACTATTTGTAGAAATCAAATGTTGGCTTTCCAACTGATACAGTACGCAGAGATTGCTCACTGAGGTCAGTATGAGTCCCACAGATTTTAGAAGCATATAAGCATAACTATTATTTATAAAATTTTATTTTTATAAGATAGAGAAAAATAAAGGTGAGATTCTTATTTTTGTTTCTTGCTAAATCCAAGCAAGGAGTTTCTGAATGGTTAGTCCCACTTAGTTTCCAAAACCATGGTATTTTTCATAGGTGCCCCAATGCAGATGAACAGGTTCTGGAGAATGTTTTTTAAAGATATATATATTTTTAAAGTACAGCATATTCGTTGGAGCACTTTAGATGAAGCCATGTTCTATAATTAAAAAGTAGAAAAATATATCTGCATATTGAATCCTTTCTTTTACTTCAGTCTAGTTCATTCAAAAATACATTAAGAAAAATAACTTCAAAGCTTAGAGTAATATTTAAAATATAAATATTCTCTGGTACTTATTACATCTTTTAAAATTTCAGTATTTTTTTTCCATTTAAAGTGAATATAAAGATATCATGGTATAGTGTGATGACAGTCATGCATGTAGCTATACACAGAGATTGTGATAGTTTTGCAATGTGCTTAAATTGGATTTTGTTTAAATAAAAGAATCCTGGAGGGGCGTAGGTGGTGCACTCAGCTAGGTGTCCAGCTCTTGGTTTGGCTCAGGTTGTGATCTCAGGGTCATGGGATGGATCCCCATGTGGGGCTCCACACTCAGCGTGGAGTCTCCTTAGAGTCTCCCTCCCTCTCCCTCTGCCCCTCCTGCTCATGCTCTCTCTCTTTAAAATAAATAAATAAATCTAAAATAAATAAATAAATGAAACTTAGAAACATTTTTATAAGATAAATAGGGATGCCTGGGTGGCTCAGTCGTTAAGCGTCTGCCTTCGGCTCAGGGCGTGATCCCAGACCCTGAGATCGAGCCCCACATCAGGCTCCTCTGCTGGGAGCCTGCTTCTTCCTCTCCCACTTCCCTGCTTGTGTTCCCTATCTCGCTGGCTGTGTCTCTCTCTGTCAAATAAATAAATAAAATCTTAAAAAAAAAGATAAATAGAACTATGTTTTATTTATATTTGCTATTTGAACCTGTGTCTTAAATAAAGGCAGTAAATACAAAAATGTGCTTGGGTCATTTAAGAAATTTTGGGTAGAATTGAGAGAAAAATATACTTAAATTACTTTTTAAAAATAGAATGTGAGAAAAGACTTTTACAGGAGAAAAAATGTCAAAGTGGGTGGGTGAACTTCAAGTTCACTTTGCTTAGGACGCCAGCTCTGATTCTTTCTGAATCTGTCTTTTTCATTGCTGCTAGTTTGTCCTGCTAGCTCTTCCCATATCTGCAGAATGTTTTCTCATTCATATCTGGTGGAAACATTATATACCTACTCTTGTAAAAAAAAAAAAACATTTCTCACATTATTGGACATATTTAGGTCCAGTGCCCACTTTGGACATCATGTTGTAGGAATGCTGTAAGTCCATGGTTTAGTTTAATCTGTTAATGGAAAACTATGGGAAGAGAGATGGGGAGGCTAATTGGCTTAGGCCATGGAGGGCATACTCTGAGTGTAGGTACTGAGGTAGATCTTATTAAAACCTCCTACCCACCAGTTTGTCAGGAAAAAAAAGCAGATGCTATATATGTATCAGAAATGTATACCCAATAACAAATACCTTTTTCCTCCTTTTTAAATAATTACTGGCTGTTTTCTCAAATCATAGCTGTATTAATTTGGGTCCTCAAACACCAAGGCCAAATGAAAATAAATGTTTAACAAGGGGGAATAAATAAATGTTTACTGCAGGGTAGGGGATGCCATGAAGGATAAAGAGCATGGAATCAGAGAAGGCTGAGAAAGCCTTCCAGAATGTAATACAGGTCTGGCACATGTGAAAGAAACAGGAACAAAAGGAAAAAGGATGGGGTTGGTAGAATCCATCAGATCTTCCACAGCTCAGCCTTGTCAGCTCTTCCGCTGTAGGAGATAAAGGCCTCTTGGTGTAGAACACAGAGGCCTTCTGGTTCTTGTGCATTGCCTTTACCACTTGTAAATGGCTCTCAGTTTTTCTTTATCCTTCTGTGGAATTTACATATTACTTAGTTATAATTAGCCAGTGACGCTGTTCTTGTAGGGATTATTCACTCCATATCTTCAAATGCTGCAGCCATCATAAGGATAAGGCCATTCCACTTAACTAGGAAGGAGACCTTTAGTAATGAAGCTCCCAATTTATGCCAAGAAGTATCCATACCCCTCACATTGGCTACCCATCAAGCAGGGAGTGAACCAGTTACAAAACTCCATCTTGCCACCTGTTTCCTCTGATGACTCCTGGCCTAACTTTAGGTTTTCCATGAAGCTCACTGGATTGGACATTTAAGATATTTATTGGATGAAATGACTATAAATGATAAAGAAGAAGGAACCAGAAAAAGTAGGAGGAACCTTCAGACTGTAGTGAAAATGTGAAACCTATTAAGAAGACTGGAGTGGATAGAGTCTCAGACTGGAACAGAACATAATGAGAACTTTGACTAGGCTTATGTGGGACCTTTAAGTCAAATTCAGCCATTACAGAAACCCCAGGTCTCCCAGGAATGGGTCTGCATGGGTACTGATGCCATGCTCGGTCACACGTATAGAAGCTGCTGGCAAGCATAGCCTCTGCTTGAGTGTGGTGATTCTTCTTCAAGTCATCCAGCAGGGGCCATAGATCAATTACACTGTACTGGGCAGGAGACTTGAATGGTGAATGTTCACGGTTAACACTCTGGGTACTAATTCCCAAGGGCATGAATAGGTTGTTCTGGTATGAAAGACTTTCGTGATTTAATAAACTATTAATGAATATTTTTGCTCTAAATATTATCATAAACTCTAGAAAACTGTTTTTACCTGTGAATAGTCACAGAGGTGATGAGTTTCATCCTCTTTGACTTATTTTTTTTCTTTTTTATGCTTTATTAGGTGCAAATCTTTATCTTAGAGCTTGTTATGTAAAAATGGGTGTATTTTCAAAATAGAAGTGAGATTTGAGATAATTTATCCGTGCGTGTATATTTGCAATATTGCATGACACTTTCCATTATTTTCCATATTTCCCATGTATTTCCAACATGTATGTGTGTGTGTGTATATATATGTATATGTATATATATATATATATATCGTGTGTATATATATATATATCTTGTATATATATATACTTGTTAAAAATCTCCAAATTATATACATGTTTGGCTACCTCTTCCCCCCAAATGTGCTTAGAAACATACCAGAATGCAACTCATATAAATTTGGTCACCCGGTGTCTCAAAAATGTATTGTTTGTTATTGTCCTTGTGTCAAGGATGTAGCTGACTGTTGTACTTAGAGTCTTCTTCATGACAGTTCAAGCCGGAAATGCCTATTGGGTCACAGTTCGGCTGAGTTGTACTTCTGAGTGTTTTGTTCCTATTTTGAGTGTTTTGAGTGTTCTGAGTATTTTGTTTCCTATTTTTACCTTATAGAAACCATGGCATTTGTAACTGATCTTATTTCCTTCATCATTACTTAGGCTATAAGCTTAATTCCAATTTTGTGAGGTAAATGAAATTTATTTGACATAATTTTTGTTGTTTTTGTGTGAACACTCTGCCTTTTATTCTGACCAGGAATCTCAGCTAAGGAATGCACAACTGCAGAGTTTAAAACCATCGTATCATTCAGATCAGATAAAAAAAAGACTATGTCTGAATTGTTCCCCCTGTAATGAGCAGCATATCCTAGAAATAATAAGTCAGAGCCACTTCATTAGGAATTTTTTTCAGATTTACTGAGGTATAACTAACAGATTATATATATTTAGATTGTGCAACATGGTATTTTAAAGGTGCACAACCTTATACATATATATTGTGAAATGATTACTAAATCAAGTTAATTATCAATCACATCCATCATCTCACATAGTTTTTGTGTGTGGTGAGAACATTTAACATCTACTTTCTTAGCAACTTCAAGTATACGATACAATATTACAATATTATTAACTGGAGTCACCTTGCTATACATGAGGTCTCCAGAACTTATTCATCCTGCATAACTGAATGTTTATACCCTTTGATCAACATCTCCCCATTGCCTCCACCCCCCAGGCCCTGGAAACCACTATTCTACTCTCTGATTTTATGAGCTACACTTTTTTAGATCCCACATATTAGTGAGATCATATAGTATTTGTCTTTCTGTATGTGACTTATCTCACTAAGCATAATATCCCCCAGATTCACCCATGCTCTTGTAAATGGTGCTATCATCAGGGAATGCAAATGAAACCATTCTGTTAGAATGATTATTATCAAAAAGACAAGAGATGACAAGTGTTGTTGAGGTTGTGGAGTAAAGGGAACCCTTGTGCACTCTTGGCAGCAATGTAAAATGGTGCAGCCATTATGGAAAAGAGTGTGGAGATTCCTCCAAAAAATAAAATAAAAATAGAAAAAAAAATAAAAATAGAACTACAGTATGACCCAGCAGTCCCTTTTCTGGCTATATATCTAAAGGAAATTGAATCAGTATTTTGAAGAGATATCTGTACCCCCATGTTTTTTGCAGCATTATTTACAATAGCCAAGGTGTGGACACCTAAGTGTCCATTGATGAATTAAAGGATAAAGATGTGGTGTTTACATATGTATGACAGAATATTATTCAGGCATAACAAAGAAGGAATTCCTGCCATTAGGAACTATTTTCTCAAAAGAGTTGTAAATTGTCTCCAGCCACAGTTTGGCCAAATCTTAATGCCATAGTAGGTCAGTTTTCCAACCATACAGATCCGTATTACTCCAGTTTTATCATCCACATCTATTTCTCTATTCTCAGCTATCCCCAGGGATGTGTGTATCTAATTTAATGCTCATCAAATACAAATTACTAGAAACCCACCCTTTATAACATTAGGGTCACTAGGTATATTGTATAAAAATTTGTAACATTTAAGCACTCTTACTCTAAGCCAGAAATGGTGCTAAATGTTTTGAACACTTTTGTTCATTTAATTTTTACCTCAACTATATCAAGTAGATATATCTATTATTTCCATCTTACAAATAAGGAAAACTGATGAAATAGTTAAAAAACGGTAGAATGGGGAATTAGAACAAAAGTTTGTGAGAATCCAGTGCTATATTATCAATCGTTGTCCAATTATATAATTTAGAGGTGTAAATACTAGCTAACCAGTTAATTATTTTTTTTGACCATGGCTTGGCATTTGAAAGTAAGTATGCATTGAAATTTACAAGCATGATTGCCGCATTACATTTTCTAAGGGTGTAAAATCTACTTCTTTGAGTCAATGAGGAATTTATTAGCGTAGGAGTTAAAACCTTTTAATCATGTGTAACTATCTCTAAAAAGGATAAAGAAATTAAGTTCTGAGTTTCTTATTAATCCATCCTTAATAATTTTAATTGAGTCATGACTTGGTCTTAGCACTATTTCTAAGCAAGGATTGATGGAGAGCTTGTTTATAATATTAGTTCATTCGTATTCTCTGAAACTTAGAAATGGAACTCCATCTATCTTTACCAGGTTTTAAAACAGAACCATTTTCTGTTTAAAGGTAATAAAGGCAGTATTATATAGGGATAATTAAATTCTGTCCATATAATATCTTCTAGTTTATTGTTACTATATTTTAAATGTTTGCTCCTGACCATTTGAATATTTGAGTTATTTTTAAATGTAAAACAGGTTTAAAATTGTTAGTAAAATATATGCAAATACTTATAACCTATAGAATGACCCAGAATTATATGTAAAAATCCTGTTTTATCTCATTCTCAGATGTAAAAGTTAACCAAATTTAAACATTTTAAAAGTTTTTCTTATTAAAATTGTGTATTATCATTTATTTTTATTGCTTTATTAATTTTAGCCTGATTTCTGATGTCCCATTATGAGAGATGAAAAATTTAGTGTTTTTCTTTCTTTTCCACATCCACCAAATGTTTTTTTATTAAGTCTACTATTATCCATATGGTACCCAGTAGTCTCCTTTTTAACTTCAAATGTTTTCTTCTTTATTTCTTGATCCATCAACATTAAAAATTATATACCGACCCACTGATGTAAAAGATAAAGAACTTTGCCTACGTTTTAACTTTTCCCTTACTTCATAGTTTTTAAAGTTAGGTACTTTAAAAGTGTTAAATAATACTATCCATTCTGTTCTACAACTGTAGGTAAGTCTTCAATGTGTGGTTTTATATTGAATTATTTAATGCCCAACACCAATATACATGTTATTATGATAAAGTCATAGTTTTCAAAGAACCAAGTTGGTAACTGAACACATAAAGTAGGGAATGCAACCCTTTGTTACTAAATCCTCTTGCTTGAAAACTATCCTTGCCTTTAAGATTCCAAAGTCTTGCTTTTAACTTCTTGGAAGCTTTCTTTGATTCTTTTTGATAATACTCACCTGCCATTGATTTTTCTATTTCATGTTGTCCTTTTCTTATGTCCTTCCTCTTTTTTCTTTTGCTGTGGTTTGTTCTGACAAAAAATCATATTTATGATAATCAGATAGCAAAATCTTTTGCTCTGGCAGGTTGAAAAATATTTTCTTTGCCCTCAAAATTCGCTTGATTATAGAATTCTGGATTCAAATAATTTTCCCTCAGAAATTTTAATTTTTATTTTTTCCCTGTCATTCAGCATTACTGATTATGTTTCATTCTCATTTCTGTATAGGGGATCTGTTACTCTTTTTCTGCAGCAGGGCTAAGACGATTAAAAACAGAGAGCTGGAGTCTATAAATGTATTTCCAATGTGTCTCTTCCTTCAAGTGTGGTGCAGATTCTGGACTTTGTGTTTACAGGTCCAGTGTGTTTTGAGGCATGATTCCATCTGGGGTGATTCTATGGGGAATACCTGCCTAGAACAGATGTGCCCTTCTTTCATTGTGATAGTAGGAAGTCTTTATTTTGCTGGAAGAGACCCACTGGTCTACCTGTTCAAAGTCCAGTTGTAAAATTAGTCTGATAGTCACATCAGGACCCACTCATCGTTTTTATATTTATCAGTCCAGCTTGCAGAGTCCCTGGTTTTCCCTTCTGGAATCACCACACTTAACTTCAGTGTTCTGGGATGCCATGTTCCTTATCTATATTTCCTATCCCTGCCATTTCGTTGGATTTTTTGTAATCTAGATTTCTTCAAACATTTAGTTAGGTCCACTTCTGTCTCATTTTCTTGGTTTGAAGAACTGCTATTTTTATTTTTCTTAATTCTATTTTATCTTATTCAATCACTGAAAAGAAAGGGAAGGAAAATATTTGCTGTATCACACATTTTTCAACTCACTTGAAATTGCTGGGTTAGTACTAAAAGCTTCATAAAAAATAAATAGGGGGATTATTGTTCCAATGTTGTGTAGTTATAGAACAGAATCCAAGCATTTTAACACAATATTCAAGACTTTCTACCCTTATGAGTAATGCATTTCCTTTTTAATATCATTTTTGCTTTATTCTTGTGGTAGGTAGTATTCTATATGACCCTCAAGATGCCTGGGCCCTTACGTACACTCATCTTCTCCCAGTTGTTCAATTATGCATTAATCTATGTTGTACTGTGCAGTGAATTTGCAGATGCAATTAAGATCCCAAATTAGTTTACTTTAAGATAGATAATGTTAAATGAGATAAATTGGGCTTGACCTAATCCCATAAGCCCTTTAAAAGCAGTTTTCTCTGGCTTGTCTAAGAATTCAGACATTTGGAAAATGAGGGGGATTTGACACATGAGAAATTCTCAGTTGATGGCTTTGAAGATGGCGGGCGCTACACGACGAAGAATGCAGCAGCGTCTAGTAGCCTGGAGAGGTCTCTGGCTGACAGCCAACAAGGAAACAGATGTCTCAGTCCTACAACCGCAAAGAACTAAATTCTGCCAACAGTAAGAATTAACTTGGAAGCAGATTTTTCCCTAGAGCTTCCAGTTGAAAACTCAGTCTGACTGTCGCCCTGATTTCAGTTTTGTCTACCCTGAGCACACAACACAGAAGCTCTGTGTCTGACTTTTGACTGAAGAACTGTGGCTAATACATGTGTGTCATTTTAAGCCATTTAGTTTGTGATGATTATTTAGGCAGAAATAGAAAACTCATACATTCTCTCCATTCTACATTTGTCATGTTAAACTCCAAACATTCTTTTCTACATCCTGACGTCATTGTTTCCTACTTAAAAACTATCTGTGATGCCCTTTATTCTCTTTTCTGTTTTTTTTAATTGCTGTTGTTTTGTTTTTAACAATTACCCAAAGCTCATTTACAATTCTTTAAAAATCCCTTCTGAAATATGATACCTTTCTCTTCTGAAAAAATATCACTTTGTATCCCATATATGATATACTTTGTTCTGCCAAATTTTATGTTGTTGATATTTGAAGGTATTCCTTTATCCATCTCTTTGCTTCAGTAATACCTTCAATAGTGTTTTAGGCCTAGGAAATAAATCATACTGTTGAATTACATTTTGACATTACAGGGACAAACACTATAACAAGCTAAACAAATAGAGATTAGTTTTTAATACAAACTATCACATTGTTGACTCTAATGAAGGAATGCTTATAGAAATTTAGGCTTGCAGGCTCAAATTGTGAAAGCTTTTATCATCAAAAAAATAAAAATGGCAAGTTATGTCATATGATTACACCACATTTTATAGTTTGAGAAGCATAATCAAATTTGTTTTATTTTGATTTTCCAAAAAATTCTAAAAAGTTGGAAATCTTAACATTTAATAAATAAGGACACAAACTTCTTTATAATATGATTTATAAAGTCATACAGATTACCATTAATGAAACCTAGACTCCTGATCAATCTTGTGGCTTAGATTTAATCTTTCCCCCAAACATGCTGTACTGTTCTGTTATGGTAAATTTGCGCTAGAAAATAATTGTATCTTAGATACTGTATTAGTTTCCCATTTTTGCTGCAGCAAATTACTACAAATGTAGCGGCTTAAAACAACACAAACTTGCCTTATGGTGTGGATGTCAGAAGTCTTAAAGCAAAGTGTCAGTGGGACTGTGATCCTTCTGCAGGAGCTACAGGAGAAACCATTTCCTTGCTTTTTCCAGCACTAAGAGGCCACATTCATTCCTTGGGTCATAGCTCCCTTCCTCCATTTTCAAAGCCAGCAGCAGTGAAGCAATATTCAAAATCTCTCTTTCTCACCTCTGCTCTGTTATCACATCTCTTTCTCTGACTGACTATCCTCCTTCTTCTTTCATTTATATGAACGCTTGTGATTATATCTGGCCCACCTGGATAATTAAGGAAAATACCCCTCTTTCAAGGTCCTTAAGTTAAACACATCTGCATAGTCTGCCATTCAGGGTAACCTATTTGCAGGTTCTGGGCATTAGCAGTATAAATTTATTCTGGTAAAATCTTAGGGGGACCGTTGTTATGTCTACCATAGACAGGTATCCATGGTTAGAGCTATAGGATAACTATATTAATAGGTATTAAGTATTAAGATTAGCAGACTTTAGAAAGACAGCTCAATTAAAACCACTACGTTTAAATACTTCCACATATTAAGCTTAAAGATGAAACTTAGTAGAAACTTAGTATAGAATATTTTACTTTATTGAATGTGTTTTGTTTACCTAGTACAATACAGATTTTCGGTAAACAACAAGCAGCTCTTTCTAATTTTTCCATGATGACACAAAATTTGGTTCACACAGAATGCAAGTTGCCACACTGTTGTTTGAGTTTTAGTGAATTATTTTTAAATCGGTATCCAGTAAAAGAGGTCGGATTAGCATTGGAATTATAAAAATAAAAGCAAAAAACATAACTTGCCTTTGTTCTGTTACTCTGACCAAGTTTATAACTAATTTCAGTGTTTGGAGGTGAAATATCACCAACACTCCTTTGCCACACTTAAAACTCTTTAATTTAAAATTTTAATATAGTAGTTTCTTTGGAAGCTGCCCAAACTCTTAAGGTAATTAAGTTATAAAACCTATTTTTATATTATGCCTTTTTAGAACTCTTGTGAGGACAATTGTACTGTTTTATCAAGAATAAGTCTATTGTCAACAGAAAGCAATAATGGAGTAGTATTGACAATACCACTGGTTTCATTTAAGAAAACTACTTGATAGGAAGACAAATTAATTCCATTATAATTACCTACTGAGAGCATTAGTTTTTAATAATTTATATAAAAATGAACAAAACTAAATATTTATTACATGCATTTTTTATAAATTTATTTTTGATTTCTTAAAACATACTTGTAGGAACCATTGCTGCAAAACAAATATATGAGTCAAATTGAAAAATTCAGAAAAATGAAATATGATATTGATTTTCTAAAATATAAGATAAAAGTGCATTCTAAGATATCATCATATGGCATTTGTCTTTCTCTGACTGACTTATTTTGCTTAGCATAATATGCTCTAGCTCTATCCATGTCATTCTTTTTGATGGCTAAGTAATATTCCATTATATATATACCACATCTTTATCCATTCATCAGTTGATGGACATTTGGGCTCTTTCCATAGTTTGGCTATTGCTGATAATGCTGCTATAAACATAGAGGTGCATGTGCCCCTTTGAATCATATGTGGAATTTAAGAAATGAAACAGATGAACATTGGAGATGGGGGGGAAAAAGAGAGACAGAGAGAGAGACTGGGAAGCAAACTATAAGAGACTATATGTTGGCTAATTGAACATAATAAAAAAATAAAGAAATAAACTTAAAAAAAAGAAAAAGAAAGAGCCAAAAAATATATAAATAAACTATAGAGAACAAACTGAGGGTTGATGGAGGGAGGTGGATAGGGGATGTGCTAAATGCGTCATGGGGATTAAGGGAAGCACTTGTTAGGATGAGGACTGGGTGTTGTATGTAAGTGATGAATCACTAAATTCTAGACCTGAAACCAATTTTACCATATATTTTAACTAACTAGAATTTAAATAAAAACTTGAAATAAAAAAATAATATTAAAAATTAAGTGCATTAGTATATAATTTGAGAAAGAAAAAGAAGACCTACTGCTGTATATTTCTGTTCAAAATGTACTGCTGTTTCACTGTAATAGAAGAAACAGATTTCTGTTGAGTTGGCAAATTAGTATGCTTAAGTAGAATAAAGGGAAATGGAATAAAGAAAAAAAAAGAAAAAAGGAGATATCACCATTAAATTGTAGAGTTTGGGCAATTTCTTGATATATCTCCAATTCCAATTTTATTTGGGATAATAATGTGCTCAAGTAAATACTAAAAATCCAGCTTCCTGGAGATACTCTTCATTTTCACTTAAAAAACACAGGCCATCAAATCATACCAGGTATTTTTCTCTCCAGCTGGGATCTTCACATTCCCAGCAGTTCTGGAGCTCTGTCCTTTGGCATTCTGTTACAATTTAGTTGCCAAGAGAGGGGACCAAATGGGTAGATAGGTGAGCCATATCTCACATATAGGAATTATTCTCTCTTACAAAGGCTTTCATACGTATAACTTCTATGGTTCCGACAAGAGACAAATTTAGTTTTCACTCAGGGAGGTCACCAGTGATGGCTTTAAGTGTTCATAAATCCTTCACAATCTTCTCAGCCCAAACACAATTTTCCAAACAGAAGTTATTTTTAATCATAAGCAAAACTGCCAGTAACAAAACTGATACTCTACCTTTATTACATGTCTAAGAAACATAGCCATAAAGTTACTTCAAAGTAAATTCTTCCATAGAATAGAGTACGTTTGCTGAGCCTTCACTCATAATTTCATTATATGCGAAGTGATAAGTCAGTTGCAATTACATATATAAATATTTTTGAGAGAGAGAAAAAGAAAGAGTAAAAAATATATCTATATCTCTATAGTATAATATTGTATTTCCCACAGAGTTTGACTATTGTCCCTATATATTATTTTCCATTATATTTATACCAAGGAGGTGATAAAAATATTAATCCACAAATATTTCATATTGTTAAAAATCGTGTACATAAAAATTCATGAGTTTGATTTTGTCTTTTTTTATTGGGTTATATTGATTTCCTTGTGCATATTGAGAGAGCTTAGAAATATTTGGAATAATTTAGTTATTTATTAGACCACATATATGAGTATATGATGAGAGGATCCACATAATGGCAATTTTTGTTTCAGTTTTAAAATATATCTAATTTTAGTGTTTCAAATTTAAATTAAAAAAATCTCTCCTTAGTAAAAATAAATCATACTAGTAAGAAAAAAATGGAAAAATACCATACAGTGAAAAATAAAAGTACGATTCTTCTGATTTTGTGCTACAAAGAGAAATATCAACATTTGGCATATTTTCTGGCATTTTTAATCTACTGATGCAGATACATTTGATTATATTATAAACTATTAGCGTGCTATTTTTAAAAATAGCATAATACAACAATATAATATTTTATAATTCTTATTGGTAATAGCCTCATGGTATTTCCTTTTAAAATTAAACCATAGGGACGCCTGGGTGGCACAGCGGTTAAGCATCTGCCTTCGGCTCAGGGCATGATCCCGGTATTATGGGATCAAGCCCCACATCAGGCTTCTCAGCTATGAGCCTGCTTCTTCCTCTCCCACTCCCCCCGCTACTGTTCCCTCTCTCACTGGCTGTCTCTATCTCTGTCGAATGGATAAATAAAATCTTTAAAAAATAAAAAAATAAAATTAAGCCATAATTTTTAACTATTGTTCAATTTCAGGTCCCTCAAATTGTTTGTGTATTTTTAAATACAAGTGTCAATATTTTTTGTACCAGAGTTTCCATTGCTTCCCTTGTACTACCAAAGATCTTATTGAGATTTTTGTTAGTAAATTTTCAAAGCTTCCTATTGTACAAGGAAATTAATCACTGCCATCCTGTGCCAATTCAATTTGACAAGCATTCATGAGCACTTACAATGCACGAGACACTTCTGATCCAGCACTTAAGAAAATGAACTGAATGGTTGGAAAATCAGTTTTAGACAGAACACATACAGATTACAAAGACTTTTATATTAGAACTAGAATGAGTTTTTGTCCACAAAGAGAAACTTGAGTTAATGGAATCTAAAGAATGAGAGGCCTTGGGGAAAGATATTGTTCAGATCTGATATGCCATTAAGAGATTAGATGCTTTTAAAGATGCCATGAGAAATGTCCAAATGATACACATTCATGATAGTAATGGGAAAAGAAATTTTAAAAAGAGGCTTCCACAGATTCACTCAGCATAATGCCATTGATTAAATAATGACTAGAAAGAAATTACACAATGAAGTGTGATACCATTCACTTGAATATCTTAACCTTCTCTGAAGAAATGTATTTGCTAATATTCTAATAGTACCCACTGCGTGGTGTCTTCCAGGAGAGCTAAAGTGATTCAGGAAATAGAGATGGTGATTGAGTTGTAATTCTTTGAGGGTATCACTTCTATGTAAGATAGAAATCATACTTAGTTTTTCAAAAGCCATTGAAAATAGTTCTTGGTAGAAACAACTCTGGGGAATTCAAAAGAAATTTTAAGCTTGTGGAAACAGAAATAGTGGGTGATATATTAACATACTAAGAAATACAAAACTAGGAACAGGAGTATTGGAGCAATTCAAAGCAGTAATGGATTTACTTGTAGAAGGGAGACCACCTAACAAGGTAATTCTTATTATTGTTCTAAATATATCAGTTATTTACTATCATCTAAATCCAACATAAATGATGGCATTGAAAACATTGATCTTAGAAGGTAAAAACTAGAAAGAACTTATATATCATCAGCATCTTCATCTGTAGAGGCAAAGGTCTAAGAATATGAAGTGAATTAACCAGTCACACACTGAGTACATAAGTTAAGATTATATTCAGCTGCAGGTAAGAGAAAACTCAAATAAATTGGATTTTTTTTTCTCCAAAACTATATAAGTAATCAGTCCTAGTAATTCAACAAAGCTATTGGGGAACAGGAATCTTTTTTATTTTTTTTTGCTCTGCTGTCTTTGGCATTTAGGCCTTCTCTGCCAAGCTGATAGCTTCACAATTGAAAGATGGCTCCTGCCCATCTTAGACTCACAATTACACATGAGTAGGAAGCAAATGACGTGGTTAAAAAACAAAAACAGAAAAGGAACTTTTCTTCTAATGAGGCTTTCCTTTTTAAAATTTTTTTTCAGGGACATCCTCCTCAGAGACATTTACTTACCCTTCAGTTAGTGAGGATTGTATCACTTTGCCACTCTTATTTACAAAGAAGGTTGGGATTTTTACTATTTTAGTTGAGTACTTTACTTAGCCACCAAATTGGAATTCTGTTAATAATGAGGTAGAAGGATCTAATTGATAAAGTGAAGGCAATTTGCAAGGTGCACCACAGACATCACAGCTAGACTACCCATTCTCTGGAGAAAAACTGTATTAATCAGAGTTCTCCAGAGAAATAGAACTAGGTGTGCATTTATATATGTGGAGGGGGAGATAGATGTATAGATAGATCCATAGTTAGATGATAGATGATAGATAGATAGATAGATAGATGAGAAGGAGAGATTTTAAAGAATTTGCTCACACAATTGTGGGTCTGACAAATCCAAAGTTGGCAGGGAAGACCAGCAGCCTGGAAAACCAGGAAAGAGTTGATGTTACTGTCTCAAGTCCAAAGGCAGTCTGGTATTTTTTCATCCCCAGAGACTTACTTTAGTCTTAGCTCCTAAGGCCTTCAACTGATTGAATGAATTATGGGAGGTAATCTGCTTTACTAGGATTTAGTGAGTAAATCTGGTTACTCATCTGATTTAAACGTTAATCTTTTTCAAAAAGTTCTTTCACAGTGACATCAGGACATTTGACCAAATACTTGGCTTATGACCAAATATTGACCAAATAGTTGACCAAATATTATGGCCTAGCCAGGTTGACACATACATTTAACCATCACAAGTCTGCTCCTTGTCAACTTCTCACCCATAGGAGCACTGTAAGCTATAGTGAATCTCCACATAAAGGTAATGACAGGTCATATGCTTCCTAACATGATACAGCTATGCTGCCTACAACCAAAAACACATTCACTCCTCGGAAGAGGATGCAAAGTGGTTAGATGGTGTTCACTCTTCTTCTTGATACCCTAGAACTTTAATACTATGATGTAAAGTTAATATTTAAGTGCTGTGGTATAAGTTTGGTACATCTTGTGTTATATAATTAGAGGATAAAGAAGGGAAAAAATAAAAGTTATATATATTCATAAATATTCATAATATACATTCATATTCATAATAAAATGTGGAGGAAATGCCCATGACAATTACAGTCCTCATTTCTGTAACTAGTCATATGGCTATTATTGGTATTTATGTCTGCCTCCTTCTACCACCGATTCCCTTCACCTCAGCAAGCACATCAGCTGGTTGTGGTTCTTTCTTTTGTGAAGTGACCCAAACTTTCATTCCTAAAGGTTGTGGGCTATTAATAATCCTGCCTGAATTGGGTTGTTGTAGCGTTCCATTGACTCTAATCATAGGACATGGCAATTCTAGGACACATCAAAAAGGGTCTCCTATATTCCAGACATAATTTTCCTTACCTTCATGGTGTAGTGGCCGTCCATTTTCCCCTTTATAATCAGGATATATCATCTCATTCAGCATATTAACTACCTTCATTCATTCATGGCATAAGGAGTCCAAAGTGGCAATGTAGTAGATTTAACTTCCAGCTCAATGAAATCATTGATGTGTCTCCTGGTAGAATTATGCCTCCATTTGGAACTAAGACTTCTAGACCAGCAGAACATAAGGTTGTGGACAGGAAGTAAAAAATTTCCTGGTAGGTTACTTGGGACAATATTGAGAGGTGCCATCCCTGTTTGTACCCCTTGATTTTTAACCTTTCAGTCTGGTTATGAGAGAAATAACAGCGTATGTTGGACACATTCAGAGCATATAGAGCCTCCTAGATACTGGTGCTCCAGCCCTGCAATGTAATGCCACCTAGCTAGAGCTGTGACTGAGTCTTCAAAAGGCCATTCCACCATTCTTTCAAACCAGCTGCTTCAGGATGGTGGGGAACACAATAAGACCAGTGAATTATATGAACATAGGCCCATTGTCACACTTCATTTGCTGTGAAGTGAGTTCCTTGATCAAAAACAAGGTTGAGTGGAATACCGTGATGGTAAATAAGGCATTCTGTAAGTCCATGGACTGTAGTTTTGGCAGAAGCATTGCATGGAGGAATGACAGGTGCATATCTAAAGTAAGCATGTATTCTAGGAAGAAGAAAACATTGTCATTTTCATGAAGGAAGCTGTCCCAACTTAATCAACCTGCCACCAGGGACCTGGCTGATGACCCCTGGGAATGGCGCCGTAGTGAGGGCTTGCTGTGTTTTATTTGTTTTGCTTCTACTTTTTATTTATCTTTTAAAATTTTTTAATTGAAGTTGGCATACAATATATATTAATTTCAGGTATACAGCCTAATGATTCGACATTATAAAATGATCACCATGGTAAGTCTAGTTACCATCTGTCACCATACAAAGATACTACAACATTGTTGACAATATTCCCTATGTTGGACTTATACCCTCGTGACTTAATTTATTTTATAACTGGAAGTTTGTACCTTTTAATCTTCTTTATCTATGTTACCCATTATCTCCTCCACCTCCCCTCTGGTGACAACCAGTTTGTGCTCTGTATTTATGAGTATGTTTCTGTATTGTTTTCTTTGCTCCTTTGTTATGGCTCAGTACTGATCTCTGTTGCGGGCAGATCGGACACTCAGCAGTAGCTGTAGCCAGTCATCTTTGATGAGTGGAAGTCCCTGTTGCTGAGCGCATGTACAACTGCCATTCCTGCCCCCATGGCCACTTTGTTCATGAGCTCATTGGGCAGTGACAGGGGTGGCTGAAGAGAGAGGATGTCTGATACCCACAGAACATGTTATCCTATCTACATTAATATGTAGATATCTAAAAATCCTCTTCTGCTGAGGTGACCCTTTGTGGAGCATTCACACAGGACACAAATAGCTTCAAGTTTTTAGACCATTCAGAGGGATCTAGCCACATACATCTTCCCCAGACTTCCTTGTCACTAATTTTCCAGTTATGTTCCTTCCAAGTTTCTAACCATCCAGCCAACCCATGGGCCACAACCCCTGAATCAGTATATCTTTTCTGGCCATTTCCCCTCCCAAGCAAAATGAACAACAAGGTTCACTGATTCAAAATTTGTACACTGGGAGGATTTCCTTTCATCACTCTCCTTCAGGGATGTCCCAGAAAACGGCTGGAGTGCTGCGCTGTCCACCTTTGGGTGGTGCCTGTGTATAGTGCAGAACCATCAGGAAACTAGACCTGAGTTTTCTGCTCCTCTGTCATCCCTCACTTGCCTAGTGTTGTGGTTCAGAGCATTCTTTTCCCCGCCCTTTGTAAACTTGCAGCTAAGGAACGTCAGTGCTAACATGCAGCTAAGAGCAGTAATGAAAACCAAATAATCTGCAATTCACTACTCCTTTTACTCTGTTCTGCGTGAGGAGAGCACCGTCTTTACTCAAATATCACCTTCTCAATGAGGAGACACACCTTCTATGAGGGACACACCCTGAGTCGACTCCCTGTTAGTCTTCTGTTGAGTGTGGGTAAAGACTGTGCTTTGTTTCTAACGGATAAAATATGAAAAATGCGGTGGGATGTCATGCCATTAATTAGGTTGCTTTATACAGATTGCACTATAAAAGACTCCGTCTCAGCAGAATGGAGACTCTTCCTTGCTGATGGAGAAGAAACTGCCCTGTTGTAAGACTGCTTGTCAGAGGGTCATGGGGCAGGAAACTGCTGGCAGCTCCGGTTGCTGAGCGGACGTGGCTGTCAGGTGGTCGGAAGCCAGAGCTCTCAGTCTTACCACCACAAGGAGATGAATTCCTCCAACAACTTCCAGGAGCTTGGCAGATGATTTTTTCCAAGACAAGCCTGCAGATGAGACTGCAGCCTGGCCAACGCCTTGACGGAGCAAAGTACGGTCCTACTGACCTACAGAAGCCGTGAGATAATAAATCTTCTGTTTTAAGCTATTGCATTTACAGTCATTGTTAAACAAAAACAGAAAATTCATCTAATAGAAACCCTTTCCTAATCACTGTATTTGAAATTGGTATCCTGCACGCACTCTCATTTTAACTTTGTTTCTTCTGAAATTTTCACTATCTCCTGAAGTATACAACTAACTTATTTATATGTCTTAATGTCTGTCTTTCTCAACTCTCATGAACATTTCAAGAAACAAGCAGGCTTTTTTTCTTCTGTGTCACAGATGTATCGACCGTGCTTAGAATAACAGCTGACACATAATGTACACTCAATTAATACTTGCTGAGAGATAAATGGATATATGCATCACAGCCAAGTTAGCCTAACCTAAAAGCACAGCTTGAAAACCATAGAGCAGAGTAAATATAGGAGATAAATCATAGGAAATGTTCCAGGAAATCCTGATTCCAGTCCTCGTTCTACAATGTGATTCTGGTCCAGACTCTAAAATCTGCTTAGCTTCACTTTTGTCTTCTCTAAATATGGATCATAATGCTCACCGTGTTTGCTTATATGTTTATTTTCAGAACCAAACAAAGTAACATATGCAATATTGCTTAATAAATTTTAGGGAACGATATCAATTCTAGATGAAATATGGGTGACTAATATGTACATAAAAATATTCCAGCTTTCCTAGGAAACAAAAGAATTATAAGCAAAATACTAATGATATATTATTTATTCCCTATTAATTAAAAAAATTAAGAGTGATGCTACCCAATACTGGATATGATATATACTCTCATTTATTGTTGGGAGGAGTATAAAAATGGTTTAAAGTTAGGAAGAGTGGTTTGGAAAACCTCAAACAGTGCAAATGGGTATCTTTTCCTCCAGCATTTCTGTTTGTGGAACCTATATTGGATATAATTAAACAAGTGTACAAAATACTAGAATATTCATGAAAGTTTCATTTGCAATTATAAAACAGTGTAATTTACCTAAATGCTAAGCACAAAATGATGAGTTATCTAAATGGTTCTCTCTCTTCCTCTCTCTCTTTCTCTATCACTCTTTCTCACATTGTTTAAAACTTTGCCAGTCTCTGAAAACACCATCACTAACTTGAGGCCAGGATCATCATAGCTTTCCCACCCATCCAACTCCATGAGTTTCCTGAGACCATATCTGAGGATCAATGACCCGTGTTGCCCTTGTGACATTTTGGTTCTTTATAGACTAATTGTAAATTAGTGGAAAAGTAGCGTAGACCCTCTGAGAGAGTGTTACCAAAGGATGCTGATTCTTTTGTTTTTCCATTCTCTATTTGTATATTTCCAAAGCATATATTGAATTATATGCCAGTGTACCTTGTAATTTGCTTTGTAATACTGGAGCTAGACCATATCTTCCCACAAATTCTTTTGAACATGCTTCTAATTTTCTGATTCTTACTGACTGTCATCTCTGTCCTGACATTTATCACTAAGAATTACTTTTGAGTGACTGTCAATAAATTGTTTGGGAAGTTTTGAAATAGAATTGGTATTTCTATAAGTCTCACAGGTATTATCTTGTATATTTCTTTGTGTGGAGCTTGAACTTATGTTTTCTTCCCATTTGGCATTCTCAAAAGCATTTACTTGGTTTCTATTATTTACCTTTCAAAATTACTCTACTAGATACAAAATGTGATGTAGGAGTTTATTTTTGCTCTAGAAATATACAAGAAAAGATATCAAAGCTGATAAATTCTAGCCTTAAACTAACCAAAGTGTTTGGCCTATAAGCCCTGCAGCTAAATACACCATCAATATTAGGCAAGCTCATTTACCTTGATATCACGTAGTCTGTCACTGAGATAAGAGAATTATGTGGCCACAGAGGGAGATTGACATCAGTCGGACACTTGAATGTAGCTTGGTGTTTCTTGACCACCCCTACGAGACTAAAGCAACACATACGTTCTAAATATACAGTTCTCTAAATGCGCATCTAGAGTCTGATTTCAGCCACATCAATCACTCACTTATTCACAAGAAACACAATGGCACTGGCATTTGATAGCTGATGGACTCCTTGATCTTTAACTGCTCTGTCAATGGAAACCAGTTAATTCAAATCATAATGGTTAATGTGAAACAGTACATAGTGAAATTCTTGGCATTGCATATACTTGCTTTAGAAAAGTTTCGCTTTATGTTAGAAACATTATGTTTTTACTATTACATATGCAGATATGTAATAGAAATTAATTTGTATCTTAAAGATTTTATTAAAAATAGTGAAGTCTAACTTTCTTGTTTGTCATCTGTCATGTCCCGAAGGACCTTGTAGGAAATAAATTATCTCAATTTGTTAAAATATCATTATTTATAAATAAGAGTTAAAAATTTTTTGAACATTAATTCTTACATTGATAGTTCAACTTTTTCCCCCCTTTATTTCATTTGGCACTTTGATTCTTTTAAATGTTTATTTTAGAGAATTTAGTTTCTATTTTCTTTCAAATTCTCTTAGCATCCTCCTCTTAGCACCCAAACCCTCTCCTGACTGAATGCCTCTTTCTTGCAATGGCAGGTAGTGTTTCTCAGTAAAAGTTATATCCTTTAGGCCACTTAATTATGCACATCAAATAAGTCACCAATTCTACTTTTTCTCCCTACTTCAACTGCCTTAGAAAAGGCTCTTAGTTTGTTTGTTACCTAGACCACTGCAGTATCCTACTTATGCATTTCCTTGTCTTTAATCTTGTTCCATGGCAAAATTTCATGCATACTGATGCCAAATGATTCTTGATAAAATGAAGATCCCGTTATAGCATTGCATTGTTTAAAAAAATCCTTCAGTGTTTCCTCCAGTCACATTTCATAATGTGATAGACAGGTGTGGTTTGGTTAGACCCTGTCATTCATCAATTCTCATCACTTCTACACATACAATCTGCTTTAACCGGATTTCTCTCTGACTGCATTTTTTTTAAGAACATGCATGCTCCTATTTCTACATTTACACAAAATTTCCCTGAAATATTCTCTCACCTCCAACAACCAACCCTTCTTCTTCATGGTTTTGTTTTGTTTTGTTTTGTTTTTTTTATATCCTTGAGGATCCAAATCAGATGTCACTTTTCCCAGGTAACCTTCTTCGGATTTTTCGGGCAGCCCTCTTCTGTTCTTACATTGCACAATAAAAATACCTCAATCGTTGATTGGTGTTATCTCTTCCCGTGTGTGTTCTCTTCTTATTTCTGCAAAATGCATATACACAAACACTCACATACACTTACTCACGTACTCACAGACACACAGACAGAACCATATAAAGGTAAAGACATTTTGTTTAATCTTTTTTAAAAATCCCAGCCACTTAACAGAGTGACTGTCACTAGGGCTCAGTAATTGTCTGTTGAATAAGTCTTGATATGACATCAAAGTTTTAGGAAATAGAGGTGACCAAGATTATGAATACCTGAAATTTAGAGCTAAAACTTTCTTGTCCTATTGTACTCTAATTCTAGATCTTTTTTATGATCAATATGCTATATTATTTGAAAATAATTATTCTTTATTCTGGAATAATCTTATATATATGTATATACACACACCTTATATAAATCCCATCAGTTAAAATATTAGAGATTATTTGAAGCTTAAGCTATGGTCCTATGTAGGTGAAATTAAGTAGATGTAATTCAGGATCACCAGGAGTCTGACATTATTTCATCAGTATGACTAACTTTTTTTGAGGTGAGAAATTTCCTAATTTGGAGGCTCTAAGTGATCCACATATAAATCAACAACTATTTATTGAACAGGCATTTTATAAAGCAGGCATTGTAGTAAGCCCCTGGCATACACCAGCATATATGTATAAGGTATTTATTAAGATTTTATTAATCACTTCATAAAAATGTGATTAGTGTATGCTTTATTCTCTTGGAGTCCTACTCAAAGACTCTGACATATCACAAATGCATAACACCATGAGCCTTCATGAGAAAAAAAATTGTACTTTAATTATTTTTAATAACTATACACTCTCTCTGTGGAAAACTATAGCAAAAAGATTTGGGGCATAGGACCACTTTGTTGTCTCTTCAATCATGCCACATACATGGCTATTTATCAATTCTGTTCGAGTTGACATTCTCTTTTTCTGGCCAAAACTTTTTCAACCCCAAAAATAAGCTTCTTTAATACAGATGAAAAATATGCCAATGTAAAAAGAATTTCTAAAAAGCACTATCACTTTTCTTCGCAGATCTTGAATTATCTGGGGAAAGTGCCTGATATTTGAGGGGAAGGATTGTTCTAAATCACATTCATAAAGGTTATTTGCCTTATGGATTAACATAAAACATTTCCTCTTCTTAGAAATTATGAAAAGGCCCAGATACCTTTCTAATATACAGCACACCAAAATAATGTAATTTATTATATACAAATGAAATATACAAGCTCATTAAATTTGTTTGAAAATTAGGGGTTTATAAAACTCCAACACTTCCATGTGAATTAGGCACAGAATCTTGGCAGAAGAATCAGTAAGCAGAGATGAAAGTTTTCAATTTCAATTTAGCTAAGGCTTAGCTATATCCTTAATATAATGTAATAACATGCTTTGGCATTTTCACAAGCCAAAGATACAAAAAATATTTTTATAAAAGTGAGTTGTCACAAATGTATTTTCCTTAGATGAGGTCAAAGATAATGTACTGGAAAATTCCAACAATAATAATAGTAACTTTAACATTGCTGTAGAGCCAAATACTATTAATCATTTCCATATTTCTTAATAGAGGCTCAAAGAACTGAAACAAAGGGAATTTGCTCGAAATGTAGCATCTAAATCCAGGAAAGATGAAAGAAAACAGGAAAAGGCACTCCAACGCCTGCACAAGCTGGCCGAGCTAAGAAAGGAAACCGTGTGGTGAGTGTGCAATGAAATCTTAAGTTTTCTTAAAACATAATGACCAAAAAAAAAAAAGACATTGAAATAAAGGGCATAATTCTATTTATTTCTGTACCCAGAATAAGAGACTCACATTTTCATGGCTTTCTGTGGGCTGCAGACAGTAATTTGAATTTGAATTTTATGCAAACACCTGTTTAATGCATATTTCAATAAAAAGCCAATATTCCTATAATTTTACTTTTCCAAAAAAATGAATTTCACATTACTCTGCTATTTACACTTAGCTGAAAGCCATTCTGTTCCTTAGTGGATTCAAAATGTTCGGTTGAAGAAGGGAACAAGGCATCATCTCATAACCTTTGTTAAAAAATGAGTTTTAAGAGGAACTACTTCTTAATTGAAAATTTGGAGAAGCTTTATTTGAAAGTATCTTTTATAAAAAAAAATAATAAAGGTTAGGAAGACCCTATGAACTTCAGAGGCAAGTCAAAATTAATTTTCCTGTGAATAAACAGTAACAACTGTTAGAAGTTCAAAGCTCTTAAACTTTGACCTACTTCTAACAGTGAACAGTTATAGTGTTACAATTCAGAATTTATAATTCAGGCCAGGAAACTGCTATAAAAAGGACAACTTTTTTGAGTGTTCTCTCCACCTACCCCAAATAAATAGGCCTCTTTTATTATGCTTAAAATGAAACTACTTTATGGTAAATCTATTTTATACTGGATATAGTGGTAGGGAATACATTGCTATATCATAACATTCTTTGGGATGTCAAGTTTGGAAAAAGCAAAATAAACTTTAAATGTATTTTGAATCCTCTAGAGAACTGTTAAAAACACATACAACTGCTATTCAATCATACCAACAAGATATTTTTACTCTCTGTGGTAATAAGTGAAAAATTATACAAGTGCAAGTTAATGTTATAGAGAATCATAGGGCCTATGCAATTTAATGTCCTAAAGTAGCATTTGCAAATGTAAATTCTAATACACTGAGAGAACTAGAGTTAATAATAAGATATGCACAAGAAGCAAAACTGGGGCACCCGGGTGGCTCAGTCGGTTAAGCATCTGCCTTCAGCTCGGGTCATGTTCCTAGGGTCCCGGGATCAAGCCCTGCATTGGGATCCCTGTGCAGTGGGGAGCCTTCTTCTCCCTCTTCTTCTGCTGCTCCCCCTGCTTTGTGCTCTCTCTCTCAAATAAATAAAATCTTTAAGAAAAGAAAAAAGAAGCAGAACTTCTTATCTAAATTACTTTCTTCAGTAACAGTAGGTATTTCACCGTACACACACACACACACACACACACACACAATTTTCCCATTAATTTGGGGCCTCTAAAGATGTGCAAAATAAGAAGCAGTATTGTTTCTTAATATCAAATACAACAGTGAAATGGCCCATTGTGTTAGAGATTAGATAAAGAAAAGATTCAACTAAAAGAAATTTGGGGGCATTTATAACTTCTGAGAAACTAAATTTAATAGAATGGAAAACTCTACACAGAGTGACTCTGTTCCAGGAAAGATGATATTTAGGTAGCTCCTTGTTTATTTGCCAGAAAGTATAGTTCTTTTTATTTAGAACCCACTATTTATGGTGTACTGCAATGCCAAATAAATAGAAATTAC
The DNA here is from genome assembly GCF_002007445.2 of Ailuropoda melanoleuca. Classification (NCBI taxonomy): domain Eukaryota; kingdom Metazoa; phylum Chordata; class Mammalia; order Carnivora; family Ursidae; genus Ailuropoda; species Ailuropoda melanoleuca. The sequence continues at coordinate 151,821,401 of NC_048219.1, forward strand.
ATCTTAAGTAAATAGTCTTTTGTCCTATACTTACTATATATTATGATGTTATTTATAACTTCAGGGTAATTTTTAAATATTAAGAATAGCAAGTCAAAAAAAATTCTAAAGTTAGTATTATCTCTTAGATAATTTTGCACTGCAGCATTCTGTTTGGCCTGGGGTGGACTCTCAGTGAACACTAGCTGAATTGAATTATTGAACTGAATTCCCAGCCCTTCTGAAGTCATTTTTTTAAACCTTCTTCATAGTCTCCATATATTTGCAGGCTTAAATAATTTTATTTTAGCGATTCTACAATACCCCAAAATACCACTGAAGAAACCATGAGTCTAAAGAATCTTGGTCAGGAAGAACTGGTTGAGAGCACAGGAGTGGCCTTGACATTGTTATTAATAGTTACAAAAGTAACTTCAAGACAGCATGACCAAGTTTTCTCAAACAATAACCAATAACTAAATGCCGTCGTAGCACTATGGAATGGAACTATACTATATGAAAGAAATTCTTTTACGAAGATTTTAAAACTTGAAAAAGAAATCTATAATGACATTTCTAAAATAAAAATGTTTGAATATTTTTCCTCAAAAGTGTCCTATCTAATACACACTTTTCTTTTTGTAGTGCTCCTGGAAGTGGCCCCATGTTCAAGTCAACAACTGTTACTGTGAGAGAAAATTGTAATGAAATTTCCCAAAGAGTTGTGGATTCAGTTAATAACCAGGAAGATTTCAAATATACTTTGATTCATAGTGAAGAGAATACTAAAGATGTTACCACTGTTGCTGCAGATCCGGAAAGTGCAAATAATTATACACCAAAAAATAACCAACTTGGGGATCAGGCCCAAGGAATTCACAGACACAAAATTGGCTTTTCTTTTGCATTTCCAAAGAAAGCATCCGTGAAGCTGGAGTCCTCAGCTGCAGCCTTCTCTGAATACAATGATGATGCCTCTGTGGAAAAAGGATATAGCAGAAAAAGTAGATTTGTCCCTGGTGCTTGTCATCTTCAAGTATCTTCACCAACAGATGTGCTTTTGAGTTCTGAGGAGAAAGCTAACTCTTTTCATCCACCAGAAGGAATGTGCACTGACAAAGAAACTGCTCAAACTCAAGACATGAAAGAGGTTTCTAGTGAAAAAGACACATCTTTATTACCTTCATTGTGCCAGTTTCAACTCCCTTTATCTTCTGAGGCAGATAATTGTCAAAATTCAGTCCCATTAGCAGATCAAATCACACTGGGAGATGTTATTATTAATGAAGACATACCTATAAGTGATAACAGTTCTGAATTGTTAGGAAATAAATCCACAGTTCTTGATTTAGCTCATGATTGCCTATCTTTGCAAGCTACCACAGAGGAAAATGTTAAGGACAATGATGCATCTGCAGTAGAAGTTGCAAATAAAAATTATGGCCCTGAGATGTTGGCCCCTTCAAATTCTGAAGAGGAAAATAGAACCTTACATAAAAAAACAGATTTATCTAAAAGACCATGTGAGCCATTTGTACCAGTACTTAACAAAGATGGGTCCACAATCCTTCAGTGGCCATCAGAAATGCTGATTTACACAACTACTCAACCATCAATTTCCTATAGCTGTAATCCTCTCTGTTTTGACTTCAAGGCCACCAAATTAAACAACAATCTGGATAAAAATAAGCTACCCTTAAATGATCTTTCTTTTCAGCAGAAGGGAGAAGACATTTGCAAGAGACCAGTTTCAGAATGCAAGATCCCATCTGTTGCAGGACTCACTGATTATGACGTTGGAGGTACCGGAAACGAATGTACACAAATCACTCCTCTTCTGGTTGATGACACTCCCTCCAATAACTGTAATCCTGGAAAAAATGAGACTGTGGGTCAGAGGAATAGAAATATTTCCTGTAGGATCAGAAAAGCAAAAAAATACAATTTTACCAAAAATCAAATGAAACAGGACACTCTAGATGAGAAATACAACAAAGTAAGGTTGAAAGATCCTCATGAACACTGGTTCCATAAAAGTAGAAAGAAGAAAAAAAGAAAAAAGCTATGTCAGCATCACCATGGGGAGAAAACCAAAGAATCAGAAATTCACTTCAAAATGGAATCAGAAAATAGTTACACTGATATAACTAGGAAAAATCTACTGGAAACAATTTCAGAAAAGCGGTGTCTAGCTGCAGAACAATTATTGGACTCACGTCAATTACCTGATAAAAGGCCCAAATCATCGTTCAAATGCTTAAGTGAAAATGAAGAAATGTGTAAAGCCCAGAACACTGAGTATAAAAATCACTGTACAAAGAACTCAGTTGTTTTAAATGAACAATCCAGTCCAACAATGATACATTCTGGGAAACATAATTTGACTTACTCCAGAACTTTCTGTAGTTGGAAAGCCAAAATGTCCAGCTGTAGTCAGGATCACAGATGCCTCGTTCTTCAAAACGACATGAGCCGCTTGAGTCAGAACCAGGCTGTTAAAAGAGGGTACAATTCTCTCATTAATGAGTCAGAAAGATTCCATCGAAAACGTAGACAACATTCATATTCTTATTCTTCAGATGAAAGTTTAAATCGACAGAATTATTTACCAGAAGAATGTTTGAGACCACCACGTGCTTCGGCTCCCTGTAAGCCTAAAAGGAAAAGGAGGAGAAAAAAAAGCAAATTCCACATCGGATTTGAAGCTTTTGAACTCAAAGAGAACACAGATGATCCCAGGAAAGACAATAACCAGGATGTGTTAGTAAGGGAAGACAAAAAAGGGGACATAAAACCGCAAGAAAGTGCGCATGCTGAGAGGAACTCAGACCAAACAGAGCAAGTGGAAGACAAGCCGACTTCGCACCTGGGCAGTCCCCTTCCTCCGGAAGCCAGGGGCCAGACGGCGCCGTTCGTGATGGAGAACCCTTCTGCGGAATCAGCAGACACGTCCGGTGAACACGCCCCATCTGTCTTCGTAGCCAGTGCCCCAGGGAAAGGAGAACTTGACAATACCCTGCTGGAACACAAAGAAAGAAGTGAGGCTCTAAATATGCACGAGAAGCAGATCCCTTTCAAGGTGCCTAATCCTGAAAGGAACTTGAGACAGTCACAACCGAAATCATACCTGTGCCATTATGAACTGGCAGAGGCGCTTCCCCAAGGGAAGATGCACGAGGCATCGACGGAGTGGCTCTGTTTTAACTCGGGAATCCTGAACACACAACCGCCGTTACCGTTCAAGGAAGCCCACGTCAGTGGTCACACCTATGTAACGACAGAGCAGATCCTGGCTCCCTTAGCTTTACCAGAACAGGCACTGCTGATCCCGATAGAACACCACGAGAAATTCCGGAATCTGCCGTGTGAGGTCTACCAGCACATCCTACCGCCCGGCATGCTGGCCAACAAGGTCAAATTTACTTTTCCCGCAGCGGCCCTCCCAGCCCCTAGCACACCTCTGCAGCCTTTGCCGCTGCAGCAGCCCTTATGTTCTACCTCTGTGACCTCTCTCCACCACGCTGTTCTGCAGCAGCACGCGGCCGCCGCCGCCGCCGCCGCAGCAGCAGCAGCCGCAGGCACCTTCAAAGTGCTTCAGCCCCACCAACAGTTTCTGTCCCAAGCTCCGGCTCTCCCCAGAACTTCGTTACCTCGGGTCTCAGTAGGACCGGTCGGACCACGGCTTTGTCCCGGCAGTCAGCCACCTTTTGTTGCTCCTCCCCAGATGCCAATCATTCCAGCTTCAGTTCTTCATCCTAGCCACCTGGCTTTCCCACCTTTACCCCATGCCCTGTTTCCGTCCCTGCTTTCCCCACACCCTGCTGTCATCCCGCTACAGCCCCTCTTCTAGTCATCGCCATAGGAGGGAGAGAAAATGTTCGTGTGAAAACTGTTGCTATATGCGTACATGCTCATCTCTGTGGATAAATCCCTATTTAAATGGTGGAAATAAACTAGCCAAGATATGGCCTCACTGATATGAAATCATTTACTGTAAGTGTAATGATGCAAATAAATTCTTAAGTTTCTGATATATATTATTAAGGCACTGCATAGTTTGCAAATCAATACAATATATGCTGTATATTAAGATGGTGTCTTAAGAGTATGTATAATGTACATAAAAGATATTTATAGTACTGTAATTTATGTTGTAAAGTATGCTCCTTGGTTTTTTTTTTTAACCTTTGTGTATTTGCACCTATTTAATGTTTAGACAAAGCTGATGGCACTACGTTTTGTACCATGTTCCTTGAAACTGTAAATTCGGTGAAATATATCTCTTGCAATAAATTTTTGTTAAGTATTTAAGTAAATCAAACTTTGTTTTAGTTCGTTTTCACTGTCCTGGGAATGTATAGTAACATAGGCTTTGGATTTACGTTGTTTCTTCTGTACATTGGCATCTCTGCGCCTCAGAGGCTCAACAGAATACCTTTGGAGCTCTATCAATGCTTAAACTGTAATACCATCCTTCGGAATAAGTATAACAGGCCCATTTGTTTTTCTGTTTGTTCTAATGTTGCTTATACTCAGAGTTTACTACATTTCCTGAACAACTGGCCCTCTAGACAATAAACCATGGAAATTCTGTTAAAGTAATGTTAGTGTTGAGGGGGGGATAACTCGAAAATATGCAAAGTGCATAGTATTCTTTCAGGAACTGTATAGTAGCACTACTAGACAAGAAAAGAAATAGCAAATAACCAATATAAATTCTTACAACATTTTTGTATGTCAAAATTCTCGAATGTATTATGTTTATTTTTAATTGATGCAGGAAATATATGTATATAATAATATTGGCATGGATTAAGGAATGGGTTTAATTAATAAATCACTCTCCATATATAACATCTTGGGCAGAATGACATAAACACAGTCTGTATCTGCATATACTCTTAATTGAGAATCTGGAAGTGGGAAGGAGAGTAAATAAATAGCCCGTCCTTCTGCAAATCTTTCTAGTAGTCATGTTTGTATCGTATTTCCAAAGCACCCAGGAACAATTAGAAAATTTCCACATCACCCTTCCAGATTCTGCTTTATTTTTAAAGACCTCTGCATGATCCTTCACTCAAGTGCTTCTACGTGTACTAAAGAGTATAGTTATTCAATAGAAAACTAGGAACATCACACTCTTCCAATATGAATGCTTTCCAGTATGTATGGACCCCAGTCCGTGCCACTTGGTAAGACAAAGTCTAAGTGCCTAGTAGAGAGGGCTCACCTGACCAAATGCAAATGATAAAGGATTGATAGATGATAAAGGACACATGAGTCCTTCCAAAGGGAGAGCCACATTAAGTGATGCTCTACCGAGGAAATGCTATTTCCTATGTCTACTGTAGGAAAGGGTTACCCTAAATAATATTGAGCATAAACTCATGTTCCCATCACAGAATAATCTATATTAAACTCTATTTTAAATAGAGAAATAAAGGAGAAAATCTAGGTTGTTTACTTGATTATTTGCCATAATCATCATTGATTTCAATGTTTTCCTGACAAATGTTTGCAAAAGACTGCGTATGCCCTTTTTATGATTGACAAATAAGAAGATGAAAATAGTAAGGGAAGCAATTCCATTTCAAATGTTCTAAGATAACATGTTCCAAAAATGGGAGCTAAAATTGGAACAGATGAATTTACCCCAAGCAAAATGTTTGAAACTATCTTTGAAGATAAAATAGATGGGAGTATCTACTGGGGAATGCTGACCCAGTTTGTTTTTAATCTGTCAGATCAAGATCATTGCTTCTGCTGTTTAAAATCAAGCCAAGTGTTTGACTTTAAAATATGCAGATTTTCTTTCTTCTTTTTGTCATCTTCTATCATTCCAACTTGTTCACCTATCTCTTACCTCTTGTTCTTGTTCTTTAATTCCTTTTTCCTTTGATCTTTTCCTTCTCAATTTCATTGTAGACACCATTTGTGTGTATGTATGTCTCCCATTTTTCTTTCTCTGTGTTATTCCTTTTACTTTTTTCTTCAATTCTGTTGCTTTCCTACATTTCTTTTTGTTAAATGATATGGTCAGGCATGCTTAACTCTTTAGTGTAACAGAATATACTTGATTACTTGTAATCAAGTTATTAGCTAGATGACAGAGATTTCTGAAAAGTTTGAGAAGGAAAGTTGTCAGTTAAAACTACTGAAGCTCAACTTGACAGATAAATTAATTGGTTCTCATGGATATCAATGGCTGGAGAAGAAATGAAGGATAGTCAAGCATGTCAAAGCCATTCTGATTATAAATAATTCTTCTGAATATCCGATATATTTGATCAGAGATTGCTTACACAGTTGGGGCATCTGTTATACATTGAGGACTCAAAATGAATGTATGATGAGACACTTGTTACGTATTCTGGTAACACTGCCCCCAGAATCAAGTGAATCAGGCTGATGGACTGAGGATCAACACTGAGCAGAGCAATCAGGGGAAGTCAGGGTGGACTCAATAGGCAATGAGGCTGTCAGAGGACCACCGGGCATGCACATATTGTTGGTAGCAGAAGTCAGGCCAGTGAAACAGTCAGACACTGGCAGTAGGTTTGGGCCCTGGAGGATGGCTTGTTCATAAATCCTGGAGCTGAAATTCCAGTCCTATCCAGGTATAAATTATTGTACATTCTATATAATTGGGAAATTTAAATGATTCCAATACTATCTCCTACCCGCCATTTCTAGTCTGCCAGTTACAAGCATTGCTGTGGTATTTGTTATTGTAAAGATGAATGATTTGGAATATAGAATAAGTCTGAACATGAAAAGTAACTGTAGCCAAGTAACAGAAGGATTCACATTGGATGACAGGAAGGGAACTCATTCATAACTTCAACTGCCATCTCTCTCTCTCTTGCATATATAACTAGCTATCTGGATATACAGATATAGATCCATCTCCAAATTCTTTTATGAGTTGAACAGCAATATCAAACTGTCCACAGGGCATCTCAATGTGAATATCTATCTGCCAAGTGTTTTGAACTCAAAACTCCAATTCAATATCCTTCTTTATAGATACCACCGAAACCTGGCCTTTGCCTTTTGTTTCCAAACTCTGCGAATGCCATTATAAAAAAACAAAGAAAACAAAATCCTGTTTTCCAAATCAGAAGCCAGAGAGTCATGCCTATGTCAACTCAATCAATGAATCATTTTGGCTCTATTTCCTTACTTTGTTCCTCTCAATTTTTTTTTCTGCCTGTACGCTCTATATAGTTCTAGTCCTAGTACTCCATAAGCTGAATTGCTTGCTTGTTGTTATAAATTAATGCCTCTTTCCTCAATTTCCCATTTCTACTATCCATCCTCCCCACTGTTGCCAGGGATACATTTTTAAAATGCAATCTTATTATGACACTCTACTACCTTAAAACCTATTCTGAATTCTCAACTTTTCTCAAAATAGACATCAGAGTCCTAAGAATGTCATGGAAAATCTATGGTGAATTAGGTGCCAGCCTCTCTCCTCAGGACCATCCATCCAACCCTCTGGGGCCATTCTAATGTACTTTGTTACAATCATCTATGCCTTTATGTGATCGTGTTTTGTTATCCTGAATGCCTTTCTACCTGTATTTGTCTTTACTTGGGTAACTAGTAATGTGTCACACTCAACTTGAGCGTAAGTCTCTTTTTGGAATTCTTCCCCAGGTTCCCTCTCTCCCCAGATAAGTTAGCTCCCTGTCCTCTAGCCTCACATAGCATGTTGTGCACAAATTTATCAACACAGAGTTGAATATGTTACCTTGTCAAACTCACTAGATTAAGAGTTCCTTGAGTCAATGTAACATGTGATTCCTAAAAAACCCTCAGTAAAAGTTTGTTCAGTGAGGGAATAAAATGACTTAGAAAAAAATGTAATTAATCTATGCAGATTGTATTACAAAGTTCCAGAACTGTTATCCATTTTTACTCCAAACTGTTCCTAAGCCCATTTAAATGAAAGCATAATTTTTCTCCAAAAACCACAACTTCAAGACACCATTTAGCATGAAGAACTTCCTTTTAAAGGAGCTATGAATCATTTAAAATAGAACTCCATATTCAATAATCAGAGTATGACTTGAACCCTTTTCCCCACCCCAGGAGGAAGGCACAAGCTTCACTATATCTATCATCTATCTATCTGTCTGTCTTTCTATCATCTTTCATCTTTCTTTTAGTACTTGTCATCAAACAAATGATGTGTCGGACACTAGATTTGGGGGATAAAGAAATGAATAGAAGCACCCTGTTACTCAGATATTCAAGTCTAGAAAAAAAACAGCAGACCTGCGAAATCCTATAGTTAGCTCTCCAGTTTGCTATGTCATTATCAGTCAAGCAAAATGGATTGAATTTATATTCACTGATGCCCTTTTCCCCCACTGTGTGGCAGTCTCCATTTCTCATTCTTGTTTTTACTTTTGTTCCCCTAGCTAAACCACTGTCCTTGAGAGTGAAAGTTGCCACCAGGGATGCTTTCCAAAAAGCGGGTTATTTTCTCTCACAAATAAAATTAGATAAAGACTTAAGGCTTACTTATATCATCAGTTGAGGCCCGGGTTCCTGCATTAGAGGCAGCAGTAAAAAGCTGTGCAATTTCTTCTGAGGTGTCGAATGTGCCTGAAATCTAGCCCACCATCTGCCATCTCTATGGATTGTGTCCCCCTCCCCCACCCAGCATTGTCTGCATTGGTACAGAGGAAGAGATTTTGTTTTGTTTTGTTTTCACACGAAGGCACCATTGCTCACTAAGCCAAATGCCTAGAGCAAGATCCTTTTATTTATTCATAGATGCATCGTGTATACTTGCACCTGCCCTGAGCCTTCAATACTTGAGAACATGAGCTGGGAATCTACTCAAACCTGGACGCTCTGGGCGAGAAAAAACTGATGGTATAACAAACTTTTCTTCTGTTTTTCATCTCCTAAAATCTTGCTTTTAGTCAATCTAATTATTTTTACCAGTTGTATCATTTTGTGCTAATATTTTGAATATATTGTTTACATATCTTACTAATATTTTTTTCTTTTTCTGGATTCTGGTTTTAACTGCTATGTTTTATTTTTTATAAATTTCTCTCTATTGTTTTTATAGAGCATCTTTTCTATATCTTCAGTATCTTCATACTATTTAAGATAAATCTGAGGGGCACCTGGGTGGCTCAGTCTTGCCTTTGGCTCGGGTCATGATCCTGGAGTTCCTCAATCGAGCCCGCGTCTGGCTCTCTGCTCGGTGGAGAGTCTGCTTATCCTTCTCCCTCTGACCTCCCCTCTCATGCTCTCTCTCTCTCTCACTCTCTCAAATAAATAAATAAAATCTTAAAAAATATTTAAAATAAATTTTAGATTTTAAAATGTAGATCTCATCACATTCCCATTGAATTAATCGTAATTTTTGTTTCATATTGTTTCCATGTCTTTTTTGTATTGATTATCTCAAAGACTATTTTAATTCCCTCATTGAATGTGAATTCTATTTTATTCTTCAATACATTTATAGGTAATATAGGCAGGAAGCATTGTTTCTTTGGAAGGTACCCATATATTAAGTGAAGGAGTTTTGAAGGCAGGACTTAAATTTACCCTTCAGTCTTCTCCAAAGAGGTTCTCCTATTCTTTTCCATGTTTAATTTCTATAACCAGGAACTATTCCCAGAACTGATTTTGCATCTTACTCTATAAGATCTAAAATTCAGTGAGCTAGAGGCAAGATTCTAATGTCCGTGTATGAAACAGCTCATCTCCTCTTGCGTCACTGCCTTAGTTCAACATTTGGACTCTAACCGGCAAACCCTCTCAATGAATAAGCAATCTCATTGGTTACCCTACTTAGTCCAAGGTCCACTTTATACAAGACTAGATCTTCGGCTCCTTCCAAGCTCTTGTCAGTACTATTTTGTGTCCTGAAGAAATTACATGCCACCTGGTGTTTATATTGCTCTCAATTGTATTGTTTTTGTATTGCTCCCTTTTATATTGTTCCCAATTGACCAACCTCTTTTTATTGCCTAAACTTGCTACCTGGACACTGGGTCTTTATCTTCCTAATTGTACTTGTTGAAGCTAACTTCTGTACCTAAGTTAATTACGTCAGTTCTAAATGCTTATTGACTTATGTTACACACTACCCCCTTTTTAACAAATTCCCAATATATCTCTTAAACTCAAGGACAGGGGGTTTTAAAAATTCCAATATTTTAGCTACCTAAATGTTGCAGCCTATATTAAATTTACAACACACTTTTGAAAACTCAGTTTCAAATTAATGCTTTGAGTTTCAACTAGTCTGCTTACATTTCAATGTATTTTTTCATCTAAATTATTTTACAAGTGGCTATTACTTTAACTTACAGAAGTTTGTAAGGCATTAACCTTCACATTAAAATGATAAAACTAAAACTGGTGATAAATTTTATTAAGAGGCCTCCATCCCCTTAACAGTTTTCCTGAAACAAAAATGATAGAAATGATAGAAGTATGTTCTACTGAGATGAGAAATCTATTTTCTGTCCCGAAATTCAACCATCCTGACTATGACCTTTGTGAAGCCATACTATTTCTTAGGTAGAGTGAAACATAATGTAACATTTTAAATACATTTTAGATATTAGCAACTTTAACTGCATTTTGTATACCCAAGGCTTGCCAGTATGATTGCCTTTCTGCTGTACTAATATGTAACACTATTTTGACAGTATCTTTTTTCAATTGCTAAGCAAAGATTTATTTGTGAAATTGAGAATCAAAATGTTTCTCCAGTATTCATAGGATATTACATTATTTTTCTTACATAGATAATTTCTAAACACAGAGGGGACTCTCTAGAAATGCACTTGTATCCTGGTAAATGTAGCGAAAGCTGGAGGTAGCTGTTAAAGCTCGTTATAGTTGTACTGTCAAGTCGCTGGAGTCCCTCCACATCGATGTGAAGAATAGCTGATGCATTTTGACTGGAACATGAGTTTACTAATAGTAAAGATGTTTTTAAAAATGACTTTTAATATGGAGTTTTAGGTTGAATAGAAAAATAAAATTGTCTCTACATGAAAAATACCACCTTATAGTATTTCTATATATAAATTTAAATTAAATCCACCCATAAACTGTGAGCTCAGAGCTTAGTGAAAGGAAGTGCTTTTGTTGTTGTTGTTCTAAATCTCATGAGTTGTTACTTGCAAGCTTGGAAGCGGCTTTCTAGTACTGAATGCTTCCTCCCTATCCCCCGGGACCCAGTGCATATTGTACCACATGCTAATAACTGCCCGGAACTTCTGGACGTGGTCCCGCTGACGATGCTTCTCTCTCTCCTTACTGTCCCACGCAAGAGGTTGAGTAAACGAGGCCACACTGCGCCTGTGTCTCACTGCCCCATAAGGCCTTCCGAGAACACATGTAGAATTGTCTGAATTGAGGGCTTGGGACATTTTGAGGGAGAAGAGGGATTATAAAGGGAGAATGTGAATGTTGAAATCAGGCACTGCATACAACTTTCCCTGGCCACGAACTCAGCCATTCACAAAGAGGTAATGTTTTATATCTAAGTGGGCTCGCCTGTCCTCAGATGTGCTCGGTTTCTCTCACCTTCAAATCTTTATCTTGTATATATCATGTATCTAGTATCACCTTTAAAAAGTGATACTAACTGCCATTCCTGCTTCAGCAAATAATACGCTTTCTGAAGCCCAAATCATTCAGTTAGTGTTAGCATCCAGGGCGAGTACTGGCACACTGCTCCCATCTGGGAGTCACCCCTAATTCCACAAGAGTGCAGAGCTCATGGCACTGGTATTACAAATCTGCAGAAAAAGTTTTAGTCTCTCCGGGCATCCATTATGGAACACACACACTCACAGACACACACATACACCCTCCAAAAGACTGCCTGATGGTTGCTGTTTAGAATTCCTGGATGTTGTCTTCTTAACAGGATGCTACTCTCTGTCTTTCCACAGTCACTATTAAGAGGTGGAATGGAATATATTCTCAGATACATATAGTCTAAGATGGAAAAACATAGTTCCTAACTGCTTGGAGAATTGTAAGATGCCTTCCTTTTTCACGTCATCAATAAATCTCATGTTTCCTTAGTTCTTCCATGAAAAATACCATGGCACTACTCTAGTTAATTATTGAATAAATGTTCAGCTGAGGTTGTCCTCAGTTTTGATCAGTGATGAGAAGATAGAATAAAGATTTATGACTAAGATAATTTCAGGCTATGACTATACTATTCTCTTCTTTGAGATACCTCTTTAATTTAATACCTCATTTAGGCAAACTTGTCTCTTAAAATCATTTATGTCTAATATGTTCCAGGGACCTGTAGGATCTGGAGAGATGGAGAAAGAAATAAAACCAATCAACAATGAGTTTAAAGTAAAAAAAGAAGCTAGATTACTGTCAATTTTAATAAGATGGTTTATGGAATATCATAAATGTGATAAACAATATGTTATGAGAGAGATTATAATAAATTAAAGAAACAAAAGAGCAAAAGGGAAATTTTGGTAGGCGAGGCTGAAAAATAAAACGAAAGACAGGTCATTAGGACTCTTAGTTAGGGTGTTGGTCATTAACAATTTTTAAACTCTTTGTATTAGAGTAGCAGATTAGAAATCTCACTAGGATTACACAGGGAAGAACGGATCAGTGTGGATGCATTTTCTAGGGAGTGTTGAGGATGCCAGAAGAAGAAAGGCAGTTTAATCCTGCAGCAAGCAAATAGAAATAATGTGGGTTAGGTAAACTTCTGGTTAGATAATGTGGCGCTATTTAGTTGACATTATAGGGGGAGTTTTGGAAGAGAGTGAGAGAAGTTTTAAAAATGAAATTTAGGTTTCTGTCTTGGGCAATTAGGTTGATGCAGTCATTCACAAGGTATGGAAAGACAGCAGACAGGAGTGGAAGAAAGTTTACGAAGTTGGGGAAGACCTTTAAGGGGAATGGAAGATACTGTATTCAATTTTAGAGACATTAAATTTGAGGCACCCAGGATATATCCAGGGAGTGCAGTCTTGCAAATACTTCAATATGTAGTAGAAATTCTCTTATCTGAAACATCAGAACCGGCTTGTTGTCAGTTACTTGCTTAAAGTGGGAAAATACACATTAAATCATATATGAACACTGAGACAGTCTAAAAATCATATATTAAGTCACATTATCTTATTGTGTTTTAAATTCACCAATATTGTACTATAGGCCCAGGCCTCTTCTTTGAATATGCTTTTACCCACTGAGGTTATTGATCATCTTTTCTAATGTAGTCTATACTTAGATTATCTATGACTTCCAGACTTGTTTACTTAATCTGCACTATAAAAAAATCAAAATATTTTTCACTATTTATTTTCTTCAGTCTTTTCCTGTTGCCATACACATATCATAGGTGACATAATTTATTTAGCAACTCACCTTAATTTAGAATTTCTAAAGCATTAAACTTCATTGTTGCAGGAATAAACTCTATCTCCCTGCACTCATATTTCTTCATCTTACTTAACCTTGAATTAAATTATATAATGATAATAATAAATGCAACATGCACAAAGTGATTTGAGAATAAACAAATCTGAATCTTGGCAAGAAAATTATTAACAGTAGTGCAAATAAGTGTAATGGCACCCTACACAACAGCCTATTAGGTTCATATTCTCGTTGGGACACAGTTTTATAGAAAATACGAAACGAAGAATTTAATCACTCTGAGATAGAAATACAGATCATTGGGGGAAAAAAACTACTACATAGTTCTAAAGTTCAAAGGAGGTATACGCTAAAGAAAATTACTTTGAAATCATCACCCTGATCATTTTAATTAAAGTGTTAGAAGGTTTAAGCTTCGCCTCTGGGAAGATGTATAAAGAGAGAAGTGGATCCCGGAAATAACAATAGACATTTAAGCTTGAGAAGAGGGGAAAGAAACTAAGGAGAACACAGGGAAGTTTCCATAGGGCTAGAATATAAACTGGAGAGTTATAGTACCATGGAAATAATGGCAAGAGACAGTTTTAAGTAAAAGAGTGTGAGAGTTGTCATTAGCGATAAATAGTTAAGTAAATAGGAACTGTATTTTTCATTTAGTGACCTAAGTCATTTTTGTTTGTCAGTTTTGATACTGTAATTTCAATAATGGTGGGTCTAGAAGCCATATTGCATTGCATTGAGTGTAAGAATTTTGCGCAAACTTCCTAGAATATCTATGAAAAGACAAAAAAATAAAGCTGGAACTGTGATTGTAAAGACTATGAAAATAGTTTTAACTTTTATAATGATGTCCAAGTCTACTGTAAATACAGGAAAATTTGACTAAGTATAAAACCAAGTATTAGTCAATTTAATATGGGTTACTTATATTCCTCACATACAGTTTTAGAGATTTGAATGTATGTTCAGAGCATCTGCTAGGATCAAATTCTATAAAGCAGTTTCATGTAGTTAATTGATGTTATCCAATTAAAGTGATGGGGTGGTGTTTTTATGATAAAACAAATATAATTTATCGAATCTTTTCTTTTAGTATCATTATATATAGCACAGTTGAATTTGAACCATGTGAGGAAACAACACTATATAAGAAAATCTGGATAAGACTAACATACTATACTAAATGAGAAATGATCATGGGTACTCATAAGCCCCAAAAGCATTCATGAACAATACGGGAAATAGGCATAAGGAAGTCATAGCTTTTTTTTAAGATCTAATATTTTAACTTTATATGAGATATCTGTTCTTTAACAATTCACAATGAATATAAATTTCAATGTATTGAATATATTTAACTTGATATCATACTATAGGGATTAAATATTTCATATTCTTTGTCACTTAACATGCTTCCACTGAGATAACAGATTAAAATCATTTACAATTTATCAGTTTCATGAAGTCATTTCTTTTCATTTTTTTAAAGATTTATTTATTTATTTGACAGAGAGAGAGACAGCCAGCAAGAGAGGGAACACAAGCAGGGGAAGTGGGAGAGGAAGGAGCAGCCTCCCCAGTGGAGCAGGGAGCCTGATGCGGGGCTCGATCCCAGGACTCTGGGATCATGCCCTGAGCTGAAGGCAGATGATTAACGACTGAGCCACCCAGGCGCCCCATTTCTTTTCATTTTCAACGTCAAATTATATAACCCAATATATTTAATAATATAATCTTATTTTCCCTCTACTCTTTTATTGACCAATCAAAATTATAAGACAAACTTCTCTGGAATAATTTCATTTCATATATTATTTCTTAGAATACAGTGAAACTTCCATTTTCCCCTGTGTCTTCATTGCTGCTTTCCTTTTTTCCTTTAATTAGTGAACTGTAACTTAAGACATGTTTATAATTTATAAGGCCATCTGTAATGGTTTTATTTAAAAAAGGATATTAATTTTAAATAAGTTGGGTTATATGTGGCATTCAACCCAGCATTTTGAACTTTCTTGCTGTAGAGTGGGAGCATCAGAACTGGACTGTAGGCTTTCTATTCCTTTCCTGATCCATACAGGTACTGTAGTCGAATAAAGGCAAGCTCATGTTGAACTCTAGTAGAGGGCGGGTATAAGATTCATTCACTCAGGACCAATCAAATCATTTCAGTTAGTTGCTGATGATACAAAGATATCACATCAAGAAATCTGCTTCTGTGTCAATCAGCCTGGTGAGTTAGAATTTAGCACAATATCCATCTAGACGCTTCTAGAAATATGTTTCCCCTTGCAAAGCCTGTTCTTGAACACCTTAGAGTGGCCCATCTCAGGTGCCTCTGCTCACTGGAGTTTAATGTGTTGCAGCATATGCAGGAAAGCTGGGAACCTCATTAGAAGTTTTCCAACATCATAGGTTAGGTAACCTAATTTTTTTTTCTTTTCTTTTTTTGAGATAGAGAGAGACAACATGAGCAGTGTTGGGAGAGGCAGAGGAGAAAGACTACCTGCTGAGCAGGGAGCCCAATGCGGGGCTCGATCCCAGGACCCTGGGAGCATGACATGCCCTAAAGTCAGACGCTTAACAAACTGAGCCAACCAGGCACTTTGGTAATCTAACATTTTCTATGAATCAGCTCTTGTGCCCCCAAATTGAGGTTATCTATATTGAAAATAAGGTAAAAAAGGAAAAAAAGGCAATGAGGAAATAGAACAATAAGTAAAAGAACCATATTGGAATATTAATAATGAATTTATAAATATTTTCTAGGATATCACTATGTTAGGATGAATTAATGTCTTTTTAAGCATTAATTGATTTTCTCATTCACCTCTTTTGACTTTCCATAATTCAGTTCCATAAAGTAATTGTAGTTGCCTGAGCTGTATTGGAGACTTGTTCAGTCAAAACCTCTAGGATTGACACCAAGAGGATCTGGATTTTCTTTAAGCATGACTCAATAATTCCTACCTCTGAGGATGAGAGAATTCTTCTATTTTTATTCACCTTAATGTTTGAGGAACACTGATTACAAAGTTACTCTTAGATGGCAGATCTGACTATGGAAGAGAGTGGCATCAGTAGCTTTGGGGAAACATTATCCATGTATACCCGTCACTGCTAAAATATCTTCCTGGGTTATATTCTTCGACTGTTAACATTTCAACCAAAAGACTCATGAAAATATGTTCAGAGCTGCTCTTTTAGTTTAAGAGTAAAGTTCAGAAGACTAAAAGTAGAGCCAGATTTCCTGTATTCTGGAGAGAGAAAGAGAGAGAGGCGTGGGCGAGGCAAAGGGAGAGAGGGAGGTTCAACTTCCTTGCAACTCACCGTATAATATTTAGAAATGCAATCTTTGGATGGTGAGGGCTCCAGCACCAGGCTCTGCCGCTTACTATCTGTGGAATTTGGACAGCTTGGTTAATCTTTTGGGACCTCTGTTTCTCCTAAGTAAAATAGAATGATAATACCTACCTTGCAGTGTTGTCATAAGGATAAAGTCAAGTGCTTACACAGTGCTGGCATATAGTAAGCACTCAGTAGTGGTAGCTATCATTTTTTTAAAATCTTTCCTGCCCGTTTTTTCATGGTTAATGAGAAGCAGAATTTGAGATAAGAATGTTTGTGTGAAAATGACTTATTTAAAAAGTGCTTTCAGAAGAAAGCAAAAAGGTAATAGGGGAAACAGAAAAGAAATGGAAATCAAGAAGTATGTTATTTCCAGAAAGTTCCACAGAAAGTAAATACAGCCTGATGCCTCGGGAAAACTTGGAAGTGTAAGCTCCACTTGAGTGTTTGTCTTGATTAGAAGCATAGTGAGTTTTCAATTCAAGCACCAATCAATCATTGGCTAAGAGTAGCCTTCAGGAAACACAAACTGTAAGCCTCTTTTTACTCTCTGCAAGTGTAGGCAGAATGGCATAAGTATTCCAAGGGAAGTTCTCGGAAAAGAGTTGCTGGTACAGCCCTTTGACATACAATTACAGAGAAGCCGGGGAAGTGACACATACAAAGAGTAGAAGAAATTCCAGCATCTCTGCTACACAGGCTTTATTTCCTACTTTTCTTTTATACTCTCCTTCACTTAAATCATATTACACTGCTTTGTTTTCAAAAAGGGCTTATTTGACTTTTCTACTCTCCATCTCCAGAAGTTTCCAAAAATTGCTTTACCTTAAAAGGTGATCTTACGAAAATATTTTTATAAGGTAAAAGATAATTCTCCTTGTGTCCCTCACATTTTTGCTTGCCTTATAAGTGAGACACTGACTGCTTTTAGTTTTGAATTATCTTTAACAATGTTTGAATAGTAAACACCTTGGAAAGAATGATAGTTTCTCTAAAGAAAAGAATAAGCATGTTTAATGTCTGTTTAATATATATATATATCGGGTTCTCTAGACTCAGAATTCCTCTTTTTCAATGCAACCAACTATGTATAGATGTCATCCGGTTCTTTTTCATATTGACCTGTTGGAATTGGGATTCAGAGAAGCTTCATGAAAATGCTGACACCGAGGCCATTACTGTGAGTAATAAGTATTGTCCTTCATCTCTAACCTTAGAGTCTCCTGCTTCTATCAGAATCCATGAAATGGTAGCAGGCCAACTTGTTACCTTCATAGTAGGCTAAATCTCAAAACCTTCAAAGCTTTTGATTGAAAGGATTCCATATAATATTGTTTATATCATTTATTATTGGTTTACATTATTCTTGTTTTCTTTTTTTTTTTTAATTTTAGTCACTTTCTCTAATAGACTTTATGCTCTTTTCCATGAATAAAGTACAATTAGGGGTTCCAGGAGGGCTCAGTTGGTTAACCGTCTGACTCTTGATCTCAGCTCGGGTCATGATCTCAGGGTCCTGAGATGGAGCCTCCTGTGGGGTTCCTCACTCAGCGGGGAATCTGCCAGAGAGTCTCTCTCCTGCTCCCTCTGCCAGTCCCTCCTGAGCATGCTCTCTCTCTCTCCAAAATAAATAAACCTAAAAATAAGTACAATTAAAATAAAGGAAATGATAGCCTAAAAATATTTGAAAAAAAAATTATTTCAACGTCTTAGAATATGCTGTTTATTCACAACAGAAAAAATATTACAATGGTAATTTTATCTGTTGAATGTAATTTTTTTCTTTAATTGTATTTATGTGTTTATAGATGACAGGCATAATAATTCCAAAGTGTCAAGGTATTGAGGCCACAACAAAGGTATTGACTCATACAGATAATAAGTCCCTAGTGACCGATACTATATAGAGGATACCAGAGATGTAAGAATGCCTTGTGTACAGATCCTCTCATAAAAACAATCATCACTTTTGAAACTTATTGGGGATCCCTCGTTTTCAAAATCCCAACAATTAGAAAAGAGATAGACAGAAAGAGGAAGTAACACATTAAAAAATGATGAAAGAAGGAGCTAAAGCCTTGTAAATTAAAATTCTCTCAACCAATAAACAAAGAGAGTTTAGATGTTTGAAAATTTCCATTATAAGCCACAAAGCAATATGTTTTATTTATTCATTTTGTGGGAGATAGGAAGGTACTAACTTGGAAGTGGGTCAGAAACACAATTTTTCTTTTCTAGCTGTACAATAGTTAGGAATGTAATCCTTAACACGGGTATCTTCCTGTGATAAGGATTTTTCCCCATTATAATCAGGAAGCCAAATTAAATGATGCTTAATGAAATGGATGACCAAATTTAAAAGGAATTACATTATTTGTTCTAAATTATACCTTTATCTATCACTGTATGCCCTGATCCAGGAAACCTTAATAAGAAATTATAATAATTCTCAAAATAGCACTCAATTTAAAATAATTGGCTCAAGTCTTTTAAAAGAGAACATATGTTTGGAATGGTAACTAGTATATAATACATATTACATTCTGGCACCCTCTGAATTCAGAAGATAAGGTATCTTAGATGCTTTCTATACTAATTACTTATACGAAGTAGATTTTAAATGATTCTTCATCTCTATAATTTAAAAATTCTAAAAATAGAAGTTAACAGTGGTTTTGTTCATCTGAAATATAAATATGTTTTCCAAAATTCTAATTTATTAACTTTGACCTGAAGCAATTTTTAGCCTGACAGTTAGTCTGGGTGTAAAAATATATTGTGAATGAATGAGATTAATAGCGTTGGTCATAGTCCTTTAGAAAAAGAAATGTTTATAAGAAAAGCAATATAGCCTTTCCTCCTTTTAACTTCAGTCTCATGATGCTCTTAGAAAAGTAGAATGGATTTAATAATAGTGTTATGCCTTTGCTATAAATCTCAGGCACCCCCAACTGAGATACAGTGCAGAAATAATGTGACTGAAAATCAGGTGCAACTGTGTGTCAACAAAGCACTGTTCTTTCTCTGAGGCAAAAGTAAATGAGGAGATTAAAATAAAGAACATTATAGGCATTGTAACTGTACAAAGTTGTCAAGGAAGAGGCAAAAATATATTCATTATTGAGCAAGTTTTAAAACAAATTACAGTGACAAGGCCATATTTTACATAATGCCACAATGGTGGATGAGACATAAATTACCATAGGATGCTTCCTGGATGTCTACCCAATAATTTTGTTTTGTTTTTTCCAAGTGGCCACTCCTTATCCATAGAACCCCTGACGTATAAAATAATAAATCTTCCTTACTGTTTGTACCTTATGAAATTGAGCTTTTTATTTTTGGTGAATTTCAGTTGACTGAAATCCTCCTCACAGAGTTAATATTAATATGTATAGGATGTGTACATGTTGCCCACGTCCCTCCCCTGAGCAGCTGACAATCACTGATATTTTACTTTCTCCATAGTTTTGCCTTTTCCAGAATGTCATACAATTGGAATCATATGGTATGTAGCTTTTCAAACTGACCTCTTCACAAAACCGGGTGCATTTATGTTGCGTTAGTTTATGTCTATGGCTCGACAGCTCATTGTTTTGAACACTCAAATGTTTGCCATTATATGGACATGCCACAGCTCGTTCACATATTGAAGGGCATATTGGTTGCTTCCAGCTTCTGGAAATTGTGAACAGAGCTGCTGTAAACTTTCATGGGTTTTTGTGTTATTTGTGGGAGTCTATTTCTGGGTTCTTTATTTTGCTCTATTGATCTATTGATCTGTTCTTTCACCTGTATCCCACTATCTTGGTTACTGTAGCTTTACGGTAAGTCTTAAAGTTGAGTATTGTCCATATTCCAACTCTTTTCTTCTTCAGGTTTGTGCTGGCTACTCTGGGTCTTTTGCTTTCCATGTAAAATTTAGAATCAGCTTGTCAATATTCACAAAATAGCCCCCTGGGATTCGGATTGGAATATGTTGAGTCCATAGCTCAAGTTGGGAAAATTCGCATCTTAATAATAGTGTGTCTTCCTACTCATGAAAATGAAACATTCCTCCATTTATTTAGACCATCTTTGATTTCTTTCAGCTGGGTTTTGTAATTTCCAGCTATAAATCCTAAATTTATTTATACATACTTCATTTTTTATTGTCCTACTGTAAATGGTTGTTATACATTGAATTGTATCTCCCCAAAACTCATAGGTTGAAGTCCTAACTCCCCATGTGACTATATTTAGCAACAGGGCCTTTAAGAAGGTAATTAAGGTTAAGTGAAGTTGTAAGGCTGGGGTCCTTATCCCATAGAACCGATGTCTGATAAGCAGATGAAGAGGTACGAGGAGTATGTACACTCAGAGACAAGGCCCTGCGAAGACACAGCGAGAAAACCACAGAGAGCCACAGAGAGCCATAGAGTTCTTACCAGAAACCAACTCTGCCAACGCTTTGATTTTGAACTTCCAGGCCCCCAAAATGTGAGAAAGTAAATTTCTGTTGTTTAAGCTACTCAGTCTGTGGTATTTTGTTATGACAGCCTGGGCAGTCTGATGCAAGTGGTGTTGTTTTTAATTTCAAATTTGAATTATCTATCGCTGACATTTAGAAAAGCAATTGACTTTTGTGTTCTAACCTTGCATGCTGTGACCTTGCTATACTCACTCAGAATCAGGAATGTTTTGCTGATTGTTTAGGACTTTCTACATCTCCAAACAAAAAGCTTTATTTCTTTTCCAATCTTCACACCTGTTTTTTTGTTTTGTTTTGTTTTGTTTTTTTTTTGTGGGTGGTTTTTTGTTTTTTTGTTTTTTTTTTTTTTTTTTTGCCTTACTGTGATAAGTAGGACTTCCAATACAATGTTACAATGTTGAATACAAGTGGTAAGGGAGGGGGTCATCATTGTCTTTTTCCTGATTTTAGGGGGAAAACATTTAGTTTCTCACCTTAAATATGATATTAGAGGCAGTTTTTTTTTTAATGATTGGCCCACAGTTCTTGGATATTATCATCTTTTCATTTTTCATTTTTATCTGCTGGTATTCAGGTTGGGAATTTTCTACTGACATGTTTCAAGCTCACTGATACTCTCTTTGGCCAGATCTAGCCTGCTAATGTGCTCCTCAAAGTCATCCTTCATTTCTGTTAGTCTTTGGTTTATATCATGCTCTTCTGAAACTTACTTAGAGTTTACATCTCTCTGCTTACATTATGCATTTGTTCATACATGCTGCCTACTTTTTGCATTAGCGCCTTTTATATAGTAACTATCGTGATTTTGAACTTCCCACCTACTTATTCTAAAATCTGAATCATATTAAAATCCAATAGTTAAATCTCAATATTTGGATAGCTTGAGTCAATGGGCTGTGACTCAGAAGCATTTCAAAATTCCCCCCCCCTTTTTTTTTTTCTGTCTTTACATATGACAGTATGGCTAGAGGGATCAGGAGTTGTCTAAGTGCCCTTCCCCAGGTCAGATAATGCTCTGATAAAGTAGTCTCCCTTGGATGGCAAACTTTTGTTACAGAGACAGCTCTGGGCATATTTCAAATGGTTACTTATTTTCTAAGTATATTTCAAAATGGGTACTTTTCTCCTCCTCCTGACCTAAATATTAGGGAGATTTTCTTCGACTTTCAGTGAGTACCTAGTAGGGTTGCTGAAGGTAAAGCTCATCAAATTTTAGGGACCCCTTTACGACTGGGCCCAGGAGTCTTTTTATCCGTCAGACCAGTGCACACTCAGCCTGCACAAATTCATCAAAATTGCCAGTGAAGTGTTTCTACCAATCACTGGCTCCAGGTCCTTCAGCTCCAGGTAAGTTGATCATGGCCATAATTGTCTGTCTTTGCCTGTCTCTCCAGATTTCTTAGGGGCTATTGCCCTATGATCTCAACAATCTGGAGGATCTTAAAAAAAAAAAATTAGTGATTTTTGGTTTGCTCAGTTTTATCTGCTTGTGAAGATGGGAGTAATGAATTCCCAACTCTTTATATGATGACTTAGAAAAGTCTGTAAAAGGATGTTTTAATCTCTGCTATGTTACAATTGTGAATAATGAAGCCGTACTCAATAGTTCATGAAGAAATTGCCTGTAAGGAATGGAAGTCTCTAAGTGAAATATTACGGAAAAAAATCTTAGACTTAAGATTTACTAATTATCTTCAATACCATCTTTTTTTCTGTTTGGAGATTTGCTTTTGTACCGATTAGGAGTCTTTCAGGTACAAATGACAAATAGACAATTCAATTTAGGCAGAGCCAAAGATTAATACTACTCCTATGAGTAGAATTCCCAGGACCAAGTCTGTATCAGGCTTGACTGGAATCAGGGTCTCAAAAATCATATTCAGGGATTTCTTTCTGCTATCGCAGTGGGATAGGAGGTAAAGCATGATGTTTGGTATCCCAAAGGACCATGTGCATACAAAATGTTAATTTGTGGGGCGCCTGGGTAGCGCAGTTGTTAAGCATCTGCCTTCGGCTCAGGGCATGATCCCAGCGTTCTGGGATCGAGCCCCACATCAGGCTCCTCCTCTGGGAGCCTGCTTCTTCCTCTCCCACTGCCCTAGCTTGTGTTCCCTCTCTCACTGCCTATTTCTCTGTCAAATAAATAAATAAAATCTTAAAAAAAAAAACTGTTAATTTGTTACCTCTCAACTCCAAAGCCACTCTTTTCTTTCCTGTTCTGCAATAATGGCTCTGAACTCTTTAAGATTTTGCCTTTGCAAAGAGCAAGATGTTAATTTTGTCAGCATAGGGTGATGTATGTACAGACTTGAAGAAGAGGTCATCTCTTTCTGGTTCTAATGCACTTCTGTTTTTATTTTTCCTGCTCTTCTCACTATTGCCAGGATTGGGTGTCGTTGGGGATAGCCCAGCTCTACATGCAGAGAAAGAGCCCTGGCTCAGGGACAACCTCAGTAAAGCCATTCTTATACCAACACCACATGTCTGAACTGTGTGCCCTCTAGCCAGCTTATGATCTGCTGATGCTTCTTTCTCTTTCTTGCACCTGCCCTCCAACCTTGGCTTACCTCAGCCTGCAAAGGGGTTTTTTCCTTGCCACTCTCAGCCATAATTTCCTGCCCACTTGCATCTCAGAAGTGTATGCTAGCTTCAGCCCACCTGTACCCTGAAAATGTGTTTCCTATTTTCCAATTAGTTTCCTGCCCACCAGCCTTAGCTCCAACTGCACCCTGGAGGGCTATTTCTTGCTTGCTTGATGACTGCACACCAGCTCTTACCTGGAGTGACTCAGAGAGCTTTTCTGCCTTCCAGTAGGTTAAAACCACACTTTTCCAATGAAGTCTGGATAATAGCCTTGGGAATTGTGCCCTTCCAAGTCTGTTCCTTCCTTAACTAGTCCAGGGCATCCCCAGGCTATTCATTAGACCCTATAGAAACTCTATAATTATACTCCCTGTTCGAGTTACTTTGTGGTTTATGTCTTCTGATTGTACCCTCATTGATACAATACATCATGGTGATGGAGCATATCCCAAAGGATGAGTTCAGGGAAAAGGTAATGTGATTATTGTGTAACTCACAGATTTAAAGGGTACCATCATATGGATTTATTAGATTATATCTAAAGGAATATTATACTTATTTCATACATTGTTTTCTTGAAAATTACTTTATTTTAACCATAATGATGGTTTCTTAGCACTTTTTAAAATGTTTTTAACACCATTTCCCTGTGTGGATAGTATATTTAACATTGTTCCTTTCTACTGTATCCACAAAAAAGAAAAAGAAAGAAAGAGAGGGAGAGACAAGCCCACAGCATCTGATGAATATTTATTCATAGCTAAGCACAAACATTTATGAAGGGTAAGCATGAGAAGAAATATTTGAGAAACTTTAAATTTTTAAAGTTGGCATGTTGGTATATACCTACATATGTCAATTCTGTTGAGAATTATATATTTCTTATCAATTTCCATAGCTTCTTTCTTATGATTAGTAATTTTGTTGAATAGTTTCACAAATTACCTTTTCTTAACTACTGATAGAATATGTAGAGAATTTTTTATGGCATTGTTAAGTGTGCCATTGTTCCCTTTATATTTATACCAATTTTCAATTGTATATTCAAGAACCAGCTCTTAGAATTTTTCATCATCCCATTACTTTTTTAAAAATTAATTAATTAATTTTTATTTTTTTAATTAACATACAATACCATTATTTGTTTCAGGGGTACAGGTCTGTGATTCATCAGTCTTACACAACACCCAGTGCATTACTTTTGTTATCACTTCAATAACTAGATATCTTCTGGTGAGCATTTTAAAATAAAAAACAAACTTGTTTCTTTCATGTTAACAGGTTTCCAATGTAAAGAAATTATGAAATATGTAATAATGAATTACAAGCTTCGTATATATACTTAATAATGAAGTATGGACAAACGTTGCCCAAGTCCCCTAAAAAAATCTGAGAGAATTCTCTGCTTTGACTATTCAAAGAAGTGTTACTTTGCTTAATATAGGAGGTCTTTCTTCTCCATTCCAATATATTGTGGACTAATAGTTTCTTGATTATTAGTCATATAGTCTTGGCAGAAATAATCAAGAATCTAAGTTGTTCCATCATGAAGTATTAGCAGAAACTGGCTGTCATGATGTGTGTGAGCATGGATGTGTGTGAGAGAAAGTGATTCTTTTTGTCTTTAACTTACAGTGCGCTTTTACTCCTACAGAATGTCTAGTCCAAGATGTTTCTCACTGTAAGCCAGGTTCCAATAATTATCTTGCCAAATGGCACAGGGATGATTTAGAATTGTAGTGGCCATCCTGGGAAGCTTTTGGCATCTTAGGTACAATACATCTAACAGAAGCCTTAGGAAAAAAGGTAGGGGAAGTATCAAGCAATAATAGTTGGCCTTTTTTTATTATTACGCTGAGGCCTTAAGATGAAATTCAAATCCATCATCTTCTCCCTCAAACAACTTCTGGTAAAGGCCAAAGAAAAGAAACAACTACCCTTGAAATTACCTAAAACGCCATCCTTATGCTCCAAATCCTATACCCTACTTTAACTTCACCTCCTATTATATAGCTTACATCCCTTCCATGCTCCCCTAAATCCATATGAGAACCACACTTTTATTCAAGATTTTCCGCAGAACGCTACCTGAATTTTAGTGATCGGTTTCAAAAGACTTTCAAAATATATGTTGAAGTATCCTTGACCCCTGATGTAAAAGAATCACTGTTCTCTATTTTTATTAATAAACTAAGACCAGAAAGAATATATTTAATAAAAACATAAATTGGAACGTGAATTTTCAGACTTGAAAATTTAATTTAAGAGCAAATATTTTTAGAGGCCTTTGAAAATTGATAAGCTAAGAACCAAAGCAAACATGGCTTTTCAAAACAAACCACACTTTGAAATAGAAACAATATCAAAGGATCATCTATACAGAGTAACTTACTGGCTAGGAAGACGCATCAAGCTTCTAAAACTACAAGCTACAGTTCATTCCTTGGTAGTGATTTGCCGGCTGAAGATAGTAGTACATTAGCTGAGGAAGCTCACTGGCTCTTCAAAATGATCCCAAACTAACAACCAAAAAGCAAATGAGGGAATTTCTAGGATTTTCTGGTTATTGTAGACAATGAGTATTCAATTTTTCTGAAATAGTAAAATTCTTACATCATTTGACCAAGTACTTGTTACACTCTCCCACTGAATCCTAATAAAAGATGAAGACTGAAACCCTCTGCATTATAATACAGCCCAAGGAGGACAAGCAAACAGAACATTGATGCTGGGATTCCCAAAGACAGAATTTTCCCACTTTTTTCCCCCTAGAAGGACAGTTAAAGACAGTTATCCAACAGTTAACATCTGAATGTTTTTCTGTTTTCTTTTTTTTCTCTGTAAGACACGAATCTTTATGTCTAATCCATGCCTTCTCTTGGCCTTAAATCCAGCAGGTAATTTTTCTTGTGTTTGAAAGAGTTTTGAATAGGGATATTTTGCGGAATTCACCTTGATGAACCACAGATACCTATAGCAAACAGCAGTATGGTATTAGTCAGATTTATCAAAGAGAAAAATGACAGTTTATTATTCAGAAATGGGGTTTCCTCTGGCTATTTAAGAAATAGTAGAATGCCTATAATTTTCCTGCACACTTTTTCCTAATTATATTGTGTCATTGTAAGGATTTTCTAAATTGTTTTAAAGGACTTTGTTAGTGATTTTATGTGCAGAGTATTAACCATGCAATGATAAAAATGATGATAATAATAATTAGAAGTAACACCTCCAAGCATATAAAATGTAGCTGAGTAATTTAGCTATATGTTTTCAGATTTATTTTTTGTTAATGTGGCTTTTTTATGAATGAAAAATAAGGTAAAAATTAAATTTAAAATACATTTTTCACTTAAATACAAAGTTAAATATGATGGCCAATTCTTCTCCCTATCAAAACCTACCACCTTAAACAAACAAAAAACAAAAAACCTGCCACCTTGTGAGGAATTTAAGATTGTTTTCTATTGCGTTTCTCCCTATAAACCTATGCCTATATATCTACATCTCTAACTGCATACACACTCATACATATATACAATCTCTACACAAAAATGCATTTTAATTAATAGCAGATTGAACTATAAATCATCAGTCATTTTTAATTGTATAACAAATCTTTTCATTCTCTGTAGATTAACCTTTTTATAACTCACATTTTTAAATTTATTGACAAAGTCTTCTCTTTTATTCCTTTGTAAACCTTTTATTTTTTTCTATATATGTAGTTTTATCCCATCCTCTATCCTTATGTAAATTTGCTTTCTCTCTCTGTCCCGCTTTCTCTCTTTCCCTTTCATTGGTCATGCTTTCCAAGAAGTAATGTACTTTGAAATGGAATCTCTATTATTTTACAACCAGCTTCGAGGATTGCTGTATCTGTCTTTTTGACAGTTTTTCTAAACACTGTAATTTATAGTTTTTCTTTTGTATTGCAGCTTTCTAACCTTTAATTTTTGTTCTTCTTTCCTTCATTTAAAATGTCATGAATTTATTTACATTTTCCCATTTAGTAATGAAAACACAACTTTCACAATATCCCTAAGTTGTATTTAAGGCACTTTAACTTGAAGCTTTCATTTCATATTTTTAATTTTGTACTATTCATTCATCTGGTAAACTATTTTAGGACATTGATATTAGATTTTTTTCATGTATCATTAAATTGAGCTTCACCTCTAGTTTTATTGCATTTTGATCAGAATGCGCTCTGCAGTATGCCTATTTAGAACTTACTAACATGTCTTTGTGACAGTGCATTATCTTTAAATTATCCATTAACGTTGAATTCAAGACCTTTCACCCAGATGATCAGTTACTAAAACTATGACACAGTCAGTCCTCGACGAAGTCAGGCCACACAATGCTGTGAAGGTACAGAATACAGAATGTGAAACTCCTAACTCACTTTCTACAGCTCTTCATGCTGGCCAGCTAGAACTTCCCACGTAAATAGTGTAAACGGGAGAGATAAGAGGTGATGTTTTACAAACATTTGATCATTTTTATGGGTTTAATATTTTCAGAAATCAGATAGTGTATCTAAAGAAATAGCTTTTCATTGATTAAGGCTGAAGTGTTAACCTTTTTCCTTCTCTTTTAAATATGCTTTATCAGAGAGGGACTTACTACTAATACTAATTCTAGAGACCTCATTTGCCTTTTTTGGGGGGGTGGATAAAAGCAGAGGTAATTAAGTTTAAGTTGTTCATCACCTCATGTTATGTGCGTGGCTTCTCAAGCACCCCATTATTGGTTAACCGCTTAATGCTGGAGGATGGGAATTCCTGACACCAAGGAACATCTCATTAGCATGAACAGCTGGAGGCTGAAATGGAAGGCACAATAGGGACTAATTACCTGAAAAGATTTAAACAGCAAACACCTACCAGAATATTTTCCACAGAAAGCAGAACTCTGTTAACCCATGTATAAAGCTTCTGTATGCCTAAGACTGATATTTATTTGAAATTTAAATGTTTTAAAGCCCCTCCATTGTAATGCTGCTCTGTGACAAATCTATCCAGGTCAGTTGCCTCATTGACTCTTTTTTTTTTTTTATAATTAATTTTATTTTATTATATTATGTTAATCACCATACAGTACTCATTGACTCTTATTCCACAGTGTTAGGAGTTTCTCCTCACTGGTGTATCTGATATGGCTGATCTCGGGGGTATGTGTCAGAGGAGACCTCAGAGAAGTACATGCACTTTCTCATCCCTGCTGTTGTGAGGCTCAAGGAAGCCATTTGATTGCATTTGACTAGAAGATAATTAGACATTTGTCAGCTGTGTTTGAACAAGAGTTCTGATCCCAGGAACCCCGGGCTCCTGAGGCTTTGTGTAGTCCCTGAAATGATAGGCCGTATCTTCTATTATGTACATACGTGCATATTTTTTTCAGGAGTAGATTCTTTTGAATTATACATACAGCAAAATATTTAGAAGCCTCAGAGTAAGTATCACGGCCACAAGTATTAAGGACTGCTCACCTCGTTGTTCCTTATCCTTTAGAATTAGAGAAGAATCACTTGTATTTTCAAAAAGAAAAAAAAAAAAAAAAAGGTGTGGAACGTGTCCTTAAGGGAAGGAGCAGGCTCATAGGATGGAAAGGAAGAGCGAGAGAGCTTATTAATAAGGCAGAATTCACCAATGCAGGTCAATATGCCAGTGGGGGAACTTTGTAGCCTCCAGTGATAAAATGAGAACATACAGTGTTCTCAGTTGTAAGGGTTGTCTTTTATTCTGAGATCATCTTTTACTATATTTAAAACTTAAACTCTGATTTCTTTTATTGAACAGTAGTGGTAAAAGCAATACCGGGTTTTGTTTGTTTTTGTAACATGCCCAATCTTCTTTTTTTTGCTTTTCAAAAACTATGAAACTTAAAGCTTGGGTGCTGCGGCTCAATATTTTCCCCACCCCTAAAAATACCCTCCACATTGAGAGTCACTGTCTGAATCAGTCACTAGTCTCAGGGTGACAAGCCTTCTGGTCTGCCCACGACTGCATGGTTTCCTGGGACATAGAACTTACAGTGCTGAGAGAAATAAGTTTGAAAGGCACTGAAATCGACTGACATCAACAATAAAACTTGTTGATTAAAAAAAATCATTTGGGACATTGGTATATATGGCAATGTGTAAGAAATACATATCTAAATGGCAATATTATGAAATGGTGTTTTGGTTTTTTTGAAACTTCTAGGTCATGGTTTTACCTGAGACCACTCCTATCAATTATTTTGGATTGCTCAAATCACATTATTACTTGTACCCTCATCTAGGCTGAATCCTGATAGCTATTGAAAAAATACAAAGTAGCAATTGTTTATGAAATGCCATCACAATGCAGATTCTAAAGGTATATATCTCCTAGGCTTCCACTGGAGGAACTTTCAAATAGTAGATGTTCATGTTTGGGGCATTTTTGTGAGAAGAGGTAGAGAAGGCAGAATTGTAACTCTCTACAGCCTCTTACCTGTGCCATTCCCTGTTATCTGCACATCCAATGTAGCCTGCCGCCTAACACATGTGAACGGTATTTGCAAAACATCTTCGTGCTCTCTGCAAGGTGTGACTGTGAACAAAGGGCCTTTGTCATTTGAAGATTGTAAAGATGAACTAATTGGTCATGTCTTGTATTTTCCACTGCTTGAACAACAAATGCGTGTAGATAGCTATGATTGTAGTATTTACCAATTAATCTACATAGTTTATATTTCAGATATAAAGGGTTTCAGGGCAGTGTAAGTATTATGCATCAATTTGGCTGAGGCACATCACCCAGATATTTGGCCAAACATTATTTAGGATGTTGCTGTGAGTGTTTTCTGAATGACATTAACATATACAGATAGACTTTGAATAAAGCAGAATATTTTCCATAATGTGGGTGGACCTCATTCAGTCAGTTGAAGGCCTTAGCAGAAATAAGTCTGACCTCCCCCAGACAAGAGGGAGTTCTGTTTACAAACTGCCTTTGGACTCAGACTACAATTCTTCCCTGATCTCGACACTGCTAGTGTACCCTGAGATTTTGGACTTGAACCTCTATAATTGTGTGAGCCAATACTTTAAAATAAATCTCTCTCTATGTATACACACTTCCTGTTGGTTCTGCTTCTCTGGAGAGCTCTGATTAATACAGTGAGACTATCTTTAAGTCATTCTTGTTCAGAAACCATGTAGCTTACTAGCATTTATTTTTCCTAATTTACACAGTGTTAAAGAGTGTGGGAATCTCACATTGTATCAAACGTGCACACTTATAATTTTAAAATTTTTAAAATTTGCTGTCTGTTCATCTAATTACTGAAGTAGTTTGATTGTCTCTAAAGAAGAGTGCCTGAACAGAACTCACTAAATTTGAGAAGATGGTGATTAAAAATCAAATATAAAAAGATATGAATCTTAGGATAAACAAGCAGCTGTTTGTTGGCATGTTAATAGCAGACAGGATTTATATGGACTTAGCAGAGGTGTGATTACTGAACTGCAGCAAAGAATAAAGTTGGTATCAATCCATATGAGGCCTTAGGTATGTGAAAGAGGCTAAGAATAAGAAAAGAAAATCTAAAAAAAAAAAAGAAAAAAAGTTGGAGTTAAAGTTTAAAAAACAAATTCATTAACTATAAAAATGAAGGCGGTATATTTGAGGGATGGTAATTACTGATGACTATTCTTGGGTATAGACATGAAAAAGTAGTAAGACAGAAATTGTTGCAAAAATTTGAGTACTCTGCTCACTTACATTATTTTATAGAATAGTGAGTATTATATTTTGGAAAATTTGAACCTTGAATTTTTCACTTACCTTCATTGTAAATCTCATTCCCCTTTCCTCTGCCTATCCTTTGGAACAAAATATGAGGCTTAGTGACACTAGGGAAAACACATAGAACTCAGTAGCATATCTAGCTAAAGAGTAATCAGAGTTAATCCAAGATAGAAAGGGGAAGAAGCAGATCCTTTGGAGCGGAAGAGAGGAAAGAGTTAAAAATTAATTTCCTCTTTTCTCTTATAGCCCTTTTATCCTGGCATTGAGCCTGCAGGATGTGAGTCTTAGGAGGAAATTGAAAGAAAAAGAAAGGAAGGAAGGAAGAGAGAGAGAGAGAGAGAGAAAGAAAGAAAGAAAGAAAGAAAGAAAGAAAGAAAGAAAGAAAAGAAAGAAAAAGAGAGAGAGAGAAAGAAAGAAAGAAAGAAAAGAAAGAAAGAGAAAGAAAGAAAGAAAGAAAGAAAGAAAGAAAGAAAGAAAGAAAGAAAGAAAGAAAAAGAAAAGCAAAACCAGGAAGGATTTTTTTCCAGGTTTAATTTAAGGCACAGAGATTGGCTGTGTGTCATGTTCAGAATTTAAAAAGACCTCTGGCTATCAAGAATTGCAGCAGGGTATAATCAACCTGGGGAGATGACCAAAATCTGTGGAAGCATCATGGAGAGAATATGCCTTGAACTCACCAGATACAAAAATGGCAACATAGGTTGTTGAGGAATTAGGAAATTTTATATATATATATATGTGTGTGTGTGTGTATGTATACACACACACACACATATACACACACATGACATGCACACACAAATAGATCTGGGCCATATCCTTTTGCCCCTATCATGAAGACATTTAAAATTTCTGCTCTACTGAGACACTTGTAGCATGGAGACAGTGGTGAAGGAAAGAGTAAACAGACCTGGAAAGTTGTTTTACATGAGATGGTGATAAATTGCTAGTAACTTTCAAGTTCCCCTCAATCTACCCCTCCATTCTTGCCCATCCTCTCCAGTCCCTAGGCTTTCAGTGAGACTTCAAGAAAATGAAGAAGTTTAGATCAATTACAGATAACAAAAACAAAGATATATATTACTTTGTATAATTTAATTTCTAGTATATAAAAGACATGTTTATTTTTTTTAATGATTTTATTTATTTATTTGACAGAGAGAGACAGCCAGAGAGAGAGGGAACACAAGCAGGGGAGTGGGAGAGGAAGAAGCAGGCTCCTAGCCGAGAAGCCTGATGTGGGGCTCGATCTCAGAATCCTGGGATCACACCCTGAGCCGAAGGCAGATGCTTAATGACTGCACCACCCAGGCGCCCCAATATAAAAGCATGTTTAAATTCATGGAAAACCTAGTCATACTCTGAGGAACCCCACTCTTTCTTCTAAGTAGCTTTTCTAAGAATAATATCTGTTATGTTTCAGACTCATCGAAATGAAAGAACATGGAATCATCTAGGTGAATTTGACTAGTTTACAGTTCAACTGTTAAATGTGTCTCAAAGTCTTAATGACTGAAACTTACTGGAAATACTCCACACTCTATTTTCAAGTTACAAACTTACTATCTGATAACCAAGACAAGATAGGTATTGTTGATTTGAGAGAAGCGTGCTAGTTTAAATAGAGTAATTGGAGAAGACATCTTGGTCACAGACCTGCTGAAAGAGGTACCAGAGAAAACCCTATGACTCTTGGGACAAGAATGTTCCAAGGCAGATGCATAGTATAAAAGGCCCTGAAACAAGAGCGTGCTTTGTGCATTTGAAGAATAACAAAGAGGCTCATTTTTGGAACAGAGTTGAACAAATGGAGGAAGTAGGAGAAATTGTCACAGAAGATGGGAAGGAAACAATTTATACAAAGCTTTGTGCAGAATTTTAAAGACTTTTAGTGTTAATAAAATGGGAATAATTGAGGGTTTGAGCAGAGATGTTACATGATCTAACTTACTTTTTTTTCTTTTTATTCTGAACATTTTCAAATAAATGTTACATGTATTTCCTGAGCAACTTTTGAAAGTTTGTGATTTTCAAAGACTTGTTCAACTCATATAAGTTGTCAAATCTATTGGAATAAACTTGTTTGCAAAATTCCATTATTATCCTTTTAATGTCAGTGTATTTGTAGCAATGACCTTGTTTCATGACTCATACTGGTACTCTTGTGTTTTATGTTTCATTCTGGTGGGGAGCAAGAATTCTTGTCTCCTCAAAGGTCCTTCTCGCTGAACTAAAAATCCAATTGACATGAGACAGATTAATAGGAGAAAATCAAATTGGCACATACGGGCAACCCACATAGACACGGAAATTCCAAAGACAGGAAAAATGAGGTACATATGTCATTCTGAACCAAGGAGAAGGGGGTGGCAGTCTGGGATTTCAGAGGAAAGGAATGCTTTTCATAGGGCAATAAGAAGAGCAGAAATTTGGTAATGAGATGTTTGCCCAGCCACACAGATAGATGGGTCACTCAGATAAAATTTATCTCTGCTAATAGCCCTTATTCTGGGAAAGACCCCCAAATTAGATTCTTATATGTGGTTAAGGGAGGGTCTAAAGTGCCTTCAGCTCAAGATAATCCACATGCCAATGTGGAACATTCTGGGGAGGAGTGCTGTCCTGAGCCCCTTCAATTCTTATCAGTCAGGCTAGAGATTTATTAAATATATCAATCTTTTCAAAGAACTAGTATTTGGTTTTATTAATTTTTTTGGTTTGGGATTTCATTTATCAAGGATCTTATCTTTATCATTTTCTTTCTTTAGATTTTTCAGTTTCTCTCTTCTTTTTCTAAATCATTCTTTTGAGTCCTTTCTGTATTTGTAAGGTAAACGTTTCACCCTATAAATTTTCTTCTAAGCACTGCTTTACTTGCATTCCACAAATATTGATGGTATGTTTTTATTTTTATTACTTAAAATATTTTCTAATTTTCTTTGTCACTCTCTATTTACTCATGGATTAGATAGTAGAATATTGCTGAGTTTCCAAATATTTAGAAGTTTCCCAGACATTTTTCTATTGTTGATTTGCCTTTTAATTGTGGTCAGAGAAAATATTTTGTATGATTTCAGTTATCTTAAATGTGTTGGGTTTGTTTTATGTCCTCGTGTAGGGTCTTTCTGGTGAATGTTCCATTTGTACTTGAAAGTGTAGTCTGCTGATCTTGGGTAGAGTGCTTTGTCATTCACATCTTCTATAGCCTTAGCGATTTTCTGTTTCTTCTCGAAATTCATGAGGGGCAAGTGTTGTATTTTTAAATGTAGGCTTTACTATTATTGAGGTATGGTGAGGCCAATAGGTCAGGTGATGATTGACATTGAAAAGATAATTTGTTCCTCACAGTTTCCAAGAAGAGAAGGTACGTCAAGCCACACAGAGCTACACAGGGAAGCATCAGGGTTGGTCAGGAGGCAGAAGGAGCAAGGGGAAAATATGGAACAAGAGCCTTTACTTGGTTTCTGTGGGAAGGAATAGGGGACAAACTATAAGCAGGTTTAAGGATTAGCCATTTTGAATAATTTCTATGATCTCTAGAACATAGGAAATGTCCCTACCTGGCCGAGGTGGGTTATTAGTGGCCATAAGTGTAAAAGCCTGATAAAGGAGGCAGGTGGGGGATGAGGTCTCCGGATTGGTTAGTTTGAATACGAAAAGTGTGCTCAAAGACAAATCATTTACTGTCTGTAGGAACTGACTACCTCTGAGAGCACAGTCTCTCCAGGGTCAACAAGGCTTCAAATGTCAAATACATCAGAAATACAGAAAATAAAAAGGGTAACTTAATACAATGGTTGCATTTGCCTATTTCTCCTTTTACTGTTAGTTTCATTGCAAAGCTCTATCATTAGGTGTTTATACATTCAGCATTGTTATACCTTCTTGGTGATTTATCATTCTGGTCATCATGTAAAGTCTCTCTTTATCTCTGACAATATTCCATGTACTGAAGTCTACTTTCTCTGATATTAATATAGCTGTTCTACATTTCTTTTGATTAATTTCAGAGAATTAATTAAAATTAATAGTCAATTTTGTATTACGATTTTCATCTTGTAACTTTTAACTTCTTTATGTCTTTATATATAAAGTGTATTGTAGGGAAAATACGGTAAGGTCTTTTATAAATTTAGTCTAACAATTCCTCCTTTTAATTGAGATACTGAGACAATTTACATTTAAGTAAGGCTATGACTGAATTTAATTTCCCACTTGTATTTATTTTTTCATTGTTCCAATCTGCTCTTTGCTCCATATTCTTCAACCTATTTTTGAACTGAATATATTTTATTATTACCTTGTATTTCCATCAGTGGATTTATGTCATATCTATTTTTCTAATTTTTAGAAATTTCTCTAGATTTGGAGTATTTTATTACAGTCTGCTTTTAGATAATAATAACACTTCATATATAGTCTATGAATCTTAGTCGACAGTATACTTCGTTTCTCCCTCCTAGCCGTTGTCATAGATCCCCATACCTTGACACTTTTTTTTGTCTCTAACAATGAATCATCTCTAACAGAAATTAAAAATAAGCAAAATGACTATTACATTTATCTTTATTTTCACCAATTCCAGAGTACTTCATTTGTTTTTGTAGATGTGAGTTTCTCTCTGGCATTGTTCCTTGTGCTTGAAAACTTCTTTTAACATTTTTTGAAGCACAGGTCTGCCAGAAATAAATTCTAGCAGCTATTATTTATTGGGAAAAGTGTATTTCACCTTTAGTTATAAAAATATCCTCACTGGGTGTAAATGACAGTTTTTCTTTTCTTCCCCTGCTTAAAGATATTGCTGTATTGTCTTTGACTTGCGTTGTTTCTGACTAGAAGTCTTATGTATTTGTTTCTTTGCTATCTATAAGTCATGTGTCTTTTTCTTTGGCTGCTTTCAAGATTTTGTTTCTCATGTTTTGTCTTTATCAGTTTATACATGATGTATCTACTTACATATGCATTCTATGAATTTTTATTATTAACAGAAGTATTTTTCTTCTATATGTGTGCTACTTGGCTATGGGATTGTTTTTTTTCAATATTTGTTCTCAGTGTATTCATTTGAAGGATTTCCACTGATCTATCTTCAAGGTCACCAATCATTTACTCAACTGTGTCAGTTTTACTGATCGGCCCATCAATATAACTCTTCGTCTCTGATTTTAACGTTTTAATTTCTAACATATTTGGCTTCCTTTTTTTAAGATTTATTTATTTATTTGAGATAGAGAGAAAGAGGCAGGGAGGGGCAGAGGGAGAGGGAGAGAGAAACTCCAGCAGACTCCACGCTCTTCGTGGAGCCCCACATGGGGCTCAATCTCCACCACAACCTGAGCCGAAACCAAGAGTCTGTCACTTAACCAACTATGCCACCCATGCACCCCAACATATTTGACTTCTTAAAGTTTTACCTCTATACCAAGATCCCCCATGTTCACACATGTAACATTTTCCCAGGGGTAGATTTCTGATAATTGCAATTCTGTGCCTTGCTAGGGTTCTACTAGGGCACGGGACATGGGGAAGGGCTGTTCCAGCCTCAATCTTGGGTCTACTGTGGGATTTTCTCAGCATTTCTGTCATTTCCCTATGGCAGACAACCAAAATTCTTCCATGTGTTTCTGCTGGTTCTTGTTGGGAAGACCATTTTTGATATAACATCCCTGCCTCAGGACTGTTTTCTCACCTTTCCCATGGGTCATCATCTTTCTTCTCTATCCTTCCCTATGTTCTGGGGGTAGCAGGGTTTGCTCTCCTTCCCTTTGATGTACAATGCTTTTTAGAGACAGTTCATTTTCTCTACAGGCACCTGATTCTTTTCCCTATGCTTGCAACACTGAGGGTAGCTCTCACTGGTTTTCAGCCTTATCCTCAGTTCTCTCGGGAACATACCAGGTAGCTCTCACTGGTTTTCAGCCTTATCCTCAGTTCTCTTAGGAACATACCATGAAGTTCTGAGAGGAAGAAACTGTGGGTGAAATCCCCTTGCATCTCATTCCCATGGGCTCCATACTGTCAAAATAGCCCACACTTGGCCTTTCAGATATTTGTTAATATTTTAGCTCATTAGATCCTACTTGCTTATATGTTGGCCCTGTCCTTTCTTGCTTGGCGGTAATTGAGAGAGTATAGACATATAATTTCTCCTTGGGGGAAGGAGCTGTCCTTCCTTCGATTTAACTACTTGGTTCCTTGCAAGCTCAGTTTTCTTATGGGTTCAAGAAAATTTACAATTTTTTTCCTGGCTTATATCTCATCATTAGGGTAGGAATGATTCTTTCTTTTCAGCTAGCTACAAACTAGGCAGAAGTGGAATTATCCTCATATTTTCCTCATATGCATTCACTCACTCATCAGTTCATTCAAATATTCAATAAATACTTTCCAACAAACCAAACTGTAGACTCAGAATTAACCTTGACTGATCAACTACAGAATTGCCCTCAACAAGAACACATTCAGAAAAGAAATTTTGAATCCTCCCTGCCTACAACTCATCTACTCATTCTATGTTCCTTGGCCATATTAAGAATCTTAAAACTGAAAAACCATCAGGCAATTGATGGCTTAAAAAGCCACAATTAATTCCTACCAACATCTAACCTACATTTATTTGTCTTATTTTCAACTATCACCAAATTAGTTTTCTTCTCTGTGCTTCCACAATCAGAATGTTTTTTCTCCATTTTCTTCACCCTCCAAACACTTACAGTTTCCAAGTTTTCTTTACCAACTACTCTAGTTCTCATCAGTGTTGGTGCCTCTCAGTAATTTTATAATACTAACATTCTGGACTATACGACTTAGCACATAATTATAGAAATATATTTTTCTGTTTCTTTTTATTTTATTTTTTTCTCTAGGTCTTGGCTTTACGGGAGGAAGGGAGACAGAAGTAACTCCTCATAGTATTTTAATACTTCCCATGTGGCCTCAAGTTCTGGTCTCCTGCATTTTTATGACAAGCTAGAATATTGAGTAAATTTGCAATAAACTCAGAAACAAGTCAAAATATTCTTAAATAATCTACCTGAATAAACATATGGAGTTCATTTAAAATCCTGGGGGACAAATATGTACCTTCTGACATCTGGATATCAGATTGATATAGTCTGCAAGCTTTAAGTTTCTAAAATGAGGAAAAATGGAATGGCAAGATTAATGGTTTTCCTTGCAGCTACATTAATTATTTTGGGGCTTGCTAGAACCATCATGGTCACGGACGTTGTCATTTCAATATGTATGTAGAATATACGCTAGGCGAACATGCTCATTTTGGTCACTTTAATCAAAGATCTATTTATGGGCACTTATCTCCATGTTATTTAAATGTTTGTATAACCTAATTATGCTCATTTTAATTACCACTGTGAAAAGGAGAGAAAAATGAGATTGTTCTAATTTTTCTCTTTTCTAGAATGATAACTCTTTCCAAAGAGAAAAATCTGAACATTTCTATGATGGTAGTAATTTTTTACAAGTCCAATCAGGGATAGACTTTCTAGAGAAATGCATAAGTCATTCTTTTCTGAAAATGGTGATGTTCAGGCATAAATGAAAAGTTTAAAAAACCCACGCTTTTTTTTTTTAAAGATTTTTATTATTTATTCGACAGAGATAGAGACAGCCAGCGAGAGAGGGAACACAAGCAGGGGGAGTGGGAGAGGAAGAAGCAGGCTCATAGCAGAGGAAGCCTGATGTGGGGCTCAATCCCATAACGCCGGGATCATGCCCTGAGCCGAAGGCAGACGCTTAACCACTGTGCCACCCAGGCGCCCCAAAAACCCACACTTCTTAACTAGCAGCTTTAAATCAGAATGTAAGGACAAATAACAGACATATGTATTTATGATTTTTCTGCCATGATAGAGAAGAGGTAGTGTGAAACCATCTCTACAGCATGTATGTTGGGAAATTTGTAAATAAGAACCAGCTCCTAATAGATCTATTACCAAATGAGTCACTAATTGCAAGATTAATTGGTCTCTATTTCGTTAAGTTACTTTTTTACTTACAAAGAAGTTGAAATCAATTTTTAATGAGACAGTTTGTGATTTAGAATATTCATCTTCATCTCCATTACAGTCAAAGTGAGGGTGGGCTGACAAGAAGTCAGAGGGCATGCGCTCTTTAGAATTAGTTACTTTCGATACCTTGTCTGCTCATAGACCAAATACATTACATTGGCTAAGGCACTTGATTTACTAATGCATTATGACAGATTTTACCAGTTTTCCCCTTTCTAAAGCCTCTTAAATATTTATTGTCTGAGTAAGTTATAGTTTTCCTGAAGGTCAAAGATGCCTGCCTTTAAGTAGATCATTATATTAGTCACTGAGAATTCTTTCCTGTTTCTGTTCAAACATATACTAAATCCTTAAGCTTCAGAATCTAATGCCCTTGCTTATCATTGTAAACTCCAATATTGGTTGTTTTTAGGAGATACTCAGTGTAATATTTAATCTCATCTACATATTACAAACTGATTCCCAGTACAGAAATGGTGGGAAGGGTGAGCAATGTGGAAATGAAATTATGCGGGAAAAAATGTTCTTGATATCCCGTGGCAATAAGTAATTATTCATTTATCAAAATAAACGACTTCTTTTAATGTCTCAGATATGCATACTGAGGAAGCAGAAGTCAGACGTCTCTAAATCTTTTAACATACATAAGTATTGCATCAAACATATTAACAAGTACATTTTCTTTAATTGAATATTTTATGTGTTAGTTTTTATTTTAATTTTATCTAAACCCATTCCTATTTTGGTAGCAATTAGAAGTAATAGATAGCATTTAATAATGACTCCTGATGACCTAAAATTTTGGCAACAAGAATTTTGAGATAAATTCTCATTGATCAGCTCAATATTTTCCTTATTGTATTTTATTTTTTTGAAGATTTTATATTTATTTGAGAGAGAGCAAGAGAGAGTGAGAAAGAACACAAGTGAGGGGAGAGAGAGGAACAAGCAGACTCCCCACTGAGCAGTGAGCCCTACTTGGGGCTCCAACCCAAGACCCTGGGATCATGACCTGAGCTTAAGGCAGACACTTAACCAACTGAGCCACCAAGGTGCCCCTATTTTCCTTATTTTAAAAGATCCCATGTTTCATCTTTCTTTTTTCAGTACTTCAGTTTCACTAAACAAATCAATCAGGAAAATCAATTGTTCAAGTTATTTTTCTTGTTTCTACAAAGAATAGCTTCCATAATGTCTGGTTCTTGTAGACAGTAATCATAGAATCTGTTGGATTCTCTTTATGTTTTTCTAAATAACTTCATAAAATTGCAAATTTCATGCCATCTTTTTTATTTTGCAATTAATTGTATCAGTTATTCCCCTTAAAGTTTTTGCTATGAAGGGAAACATACAGCATACAAAATCCTAGAATAAAAAAATTCTAATTTAAAATTTATTTACTTATTTTAGAGAGAGACAGAGAGTGCGCATACACCCTTGTGAGTGGGGGAAGGGGTGGAGGGAAAGAATCTCAAGCAGACTCCCTGCTGAGTGTGGAGCGCTCTCCATGGGAGGCTCCATCTCACAACCCTGAGATCATGACCTGAGCCAAAATCAAGAGTAGAATGCTTAACCAACTGAGCCACTCAGGTGCCTCAAAAAAATTCTAATATAGAATAAACTCTGAGTCCAGCCATGGAAGTAAAAAGTTATTTATGTTACTAGATCAAATAATTTATCTTTCTTTGAAAACGCATTGATAAATATACACATAGATGTACATAGAGATAGATACAGACCAGAATAAGATTATAGTTTTACCTCTTGGAGTTTAAAAATAGTAATGTTCTACACTCCTCCAATTTCCAATTTGAAATAATAGTGATTATAGCCTTAAAAACATCTTGTTATGAGCAATTTTTTGGAGGGAAATTTATATATATATGTATAAAATCCTTCCTTAGTTTACTACAGAATATCTTATATTGGTTATTATTAAAATGCACAGGATTTAATGATAGTATTTCATTTGCTTTTGTGAATTTCTTTACAAAGCCTTTTAAACTTAACTTTATTTTACCTGAAGTGGAGAAAATGGAATTGTTTTCTTCTCTTTATCATTATTATTATTTTTGGATGTCTCTAAGTAGTCTAGCACATCTGATGCAGTAAACACAAGAACTAGGGATGTTGTGTCCATTTGTTTCAGGCTGTCCTGGGGCCTTTCAATCTTTGTGGTCAGCTACAGATTTTGGGTTTTACATGAAACCAATGGTTACTTCTGGGTTTCAACTATAAATCTGCCCATAATCATTACAAATCAGCAACTTCTCTGTTGGAAATATGCTCCCAAATTACACTGTTACAACTTTGTAACAATTTTTATTGTAACACTCAGTTGAAGGAAAAGTAGACAAGCAAGTTTCATGGTGAAGTTGAATAGGCTTGGGAAAGAGTGTATTTATGAAGTGTGTCTATGATATTTTAAGGAAAACAGAAACATACACCTGTATGGTTAACATGATCAACTAACTGGTCAACAGGAATACTTAGGATTCTTCTCCAACTT
Organism: Ailuropoda melanoleuca; assembly: GCF_002007445.2. Classification (NCBI taxonomy): domain Eukaryota; kingdom Metazoa; phylum Chordata; class Mammalia; order Carnivora; family Ursidae; genus Ailuropoda; species Ailuropoda melanoleuca. The sequence continues at coordinate 151,863,521 of NC_048219.1, forward strand.
CAGTTAACACTAGCGATTTGGTAATGTACTTAAGGCATAATGATCGGGATAAATTAACACCTGTGTGCAGATATTCTTTTGTTTTAACTGCTTATTAATGGAGTTAACCATTTTCCATATCTCCCTGGTTGTTCCATATGTTGTTCAGTACAGTAGCCTTTAATGTTCTGACAAGAAATAATGGAAAACTGATTAAAATAATGTTTGCCATTGATAACAGTAATATATTGAAATCAGGGATATCATAGCCGCCTCCTTTGTTTTCCTTTGCCATCCACAGTGGAGTGCTAAGAGGGGTGTATCCTAGTACATCTCTCTCCCTCAGGCAGTTGGTAGTGCTGGTGGCAATAGTCATTAAGCATCTCCCCTTGTGCACATTCCCAGATGTGAGTTCCTTTGTACCCCATGAGCACCTGGCAAGTTTTGCGAGTACTCCAACTTGCATCCAATAACAGCTTTCCACTGAATTTAGGAACACATGACACTTCCTGTGATTTTCCATCAAGTTTGATGGCAAACAACCTGTCTTCCTTCCATTCCCTTCCAGTCACATTTCCTTGACCTCAAAACAGTTCGTTTTTGAACCTTCAGTCTTGGCCCTTTGTAAAGCACCACTGGCCAAGAACAATCCAGTGAACTACTGTGACAACCAGGGGCTAGACCCATATTCTCTCCAATGTGAATCCCATCCTCAGGGAGAATTCGTCTCTTCTAAATTTCTCCTTACTTAGGTACTGTTTCCCCACCCACTCCTAAGGTATTCTTCAGTTTATTTGCTCTTAGCCAATTTTCCATTACTCCAATCTCATACTAATAATTATTTTCAGTAGGGTTTTTCTGCTCAAATGACTATGTTTTTCTGTCCTATGCTTGGACTCAGACTGCATGAAGAAACAGGAATCAAAAAACTGTGCTAAGAAGATGGGTAAATTTGTAGTTTGAATTGTATGATCCAATTATCAATAGTTGTAATAGCAAAAAGGATAAAACAGAAATCATAGTCTTCCTACCTTACAGTCAGAAGAAATTCACCAATACATTCTTTAGGAAACATGTTATTTAAGTTCCTCATTTTAGCTACAGGGAAAATGAGACAGAGAAAGTCTTTTTTTGGTTCCACTCACTATCCAACATCCCTTGGCCTAATCTGATTGTTTTAAATCACTGTTCTACTGACTGGGGCTCTTATGCAGGATCTCTGGATTATGCAGGATCTCTGGATTCTGTATGCCAGACATGTGGTTACAAACACTGTATGCTGTGCCTTGAAAGAATTTTTTAAAATATAAGAGGTAGGATATTTTGTCCCCACTATGGCTGCTGAGAAAGAGAGAGAGGAAAAAAAATGAAAGTCTTTGTTTCAAGTTAAACATCTTAAGAGAGTAACAGTATTTATTTTATTTTAAATAATATGGTATTAAGAGCTGTCATGAAACAATCTTAATTTCAAATTAAGAAGAGGGCACCTGGTTGGGTGTCTGCCTTAGGCTCAGGTCATGATCCCAGGGTTCTGGGATCAAGTCTTGCATTGGGCTCCCTGCTCTGCAGGGAATCTGCTTCTCCCTCTGCCCCTCTTCCTACTTGTTCTCTCGATCTCTCTCTCTCAAATGAACGAAATCTCTTAAAAAATTAAGAAGATTATAAATCAGTAAATGAAAAGAGAAAACAAATCATTTAAAATAATGTCTTGTTCAATAAAAACATTTACTGAAAAGCTCAGCTAAAGTTTTAGTTACTGCAGGAAAAGAAATTCTCTTTTCTCTTTATGCTCAGCCTTGGTCAGAGCCTCACTGGTACTTCTCCTTCAATATTTTTGCCTTGTCTCCTTTTTCTTTAGTGGACTCTATTATTAACCTCCAAACCCAGTTAATGGTGGCATTCTGGAGAATAGAGAGTTGTTTTTACTTCTTTAATTTAAATAATCATCACTACACATAAAATAATCTGAATATTAAAATTATGTTAAAGATTATATGATCTTTCTATGATTAAGAATATTTTTTGTGATTTTTCAGGGTCTTGAGTCTTCACTGTGAACATGAAGTACTGATCATAGAGGTAAGTGTGAACATTTCTCATACTCTATTTTACTTATTAACTAACCTTCATAATCGTGATCTACAAGAACAGTACTTGTCTTATATTACTCGTCTTACTTCAATACCTAAAATGTAGCAAATGCTCGATAAGTATCTGAAAATCAATGCTAAGCTAAAGAGTAGCAAAGTAGTAATACCTATTTCACCAAATCACTATAATATCCCTTTTTCCCCACACAATATTATATATTGTGTTCTAGTAAAGTATTTATACAGTTATTTCCAAATATTTGCAAGAATTCAAGATATATTCCTAATATGATTTCAGTCATCCACCCCTTCCTTTTTCCAATGTCTTCAATGAAAATATAAGTATAGGGGACGATGGCAAAATAAGCCACAGAATACTTTATTACTGGTTTGTTCTTAGTTTCATAATTCAATTCCAGAACTCTATAAACTTCTCTGGGTCATTTGAGGAAAATCTTACTTAAATTAGCTAACTGAATCCCATTTAAATGTCCTAAAAACAAAAGTACTACAAATCCCAATTTATAGATTTTTGAGTCCAAACGTGAAACGTGAAACTTCTCATTCAATGAGAGTCAAGTATATCTATTTTAGTAACAAAGCAATGGAATCAGAGACCTAAAGGAAGAATGAGTGAGCAAGGTCGTTTTAATGCCTCCAAATGGATGTCAGCCCCGATCTTCAACCAAGTATAGGCAGCAGGCACACCCCAGTAGCTGTCTGGATGACAGAGAATCCAGCCTGAGCCAACGTCTTTTTACCCTGGATACACAGAAGGAAGAGACCTAAGAAAAGTCACCCTATTCATATATACTGACTTTGTAACGAATTCAAGATATCTACTTTTTAAGAAATTGGTTCAACCCATGGGCTTGAGTCAAATTAATCAAGGTTATAGCTTCTTCACTTACTATTTTAAAATGGAGAGACTTTGCCTTTGATGTTCACCAGGAATGAATTAGAGCAGAGGCAATTTGTGAGGAGTAGAGGATGATGAAAGAGAAGGATTGAGTGCTGCTTAAAAGCCAATCATGTATTTACTTGGTCACATGACAATTAGATGTCATTAGAGCCTGTTATCTGTACTTGAGGGTTAACTAGATTTGGTTTAAAAAAATAGTCTTTGAATTGCTAAAAAAGACTAATTCTAAACTTTTGTTAGTGCATTTTTTATCATATGTGAAAATATTACCCAATTTTCATCCACAAGCTTTATAATATTTGGATAGCTAATATTTTAATAATATCTATTTCTTCATAACATTTTTGTTGCAGGTATTAAGGCAACTATTACTTTTGTTGGGACTCTTAATATTTATATTTGTTTCCAGATAGAGTGAGTTACGACATTTCAGAATTATTTCATGCTTACAAATAACTAATTTTAGTGTACAATTACAGTGGTAAGACAATTCCAAATCTCAGTTCAATCACTTGAATTTCAATTTTGTTTTAACTCCTGTTAACATTATTTTGTTTATTTGCTAGTCAGAATTGAGTTATATCACTATGTAAGAACTTGGAACTTAAAAAACAGCTATGTAAGAACTTGGAACTTAAAAAAAAGGAACTTGGAGTTTACTCTGCTCAAAGTATAGATATAATATCAGCTCTACCAAGCCCTTGTTTTATAATAACCTAGGTTTATATTTTAGGACATTTTAAACATTTTTTCCTGTGGGTATGTTGCTTAAAACTTGATTTTTTAAAAATTCTAGGTGCTTTTTAAAAATGTCTTTATATTTTTCCCATATGTTAGAATTTTTAAAAATCAGGCATTTATAAATAATGAAAGAGTACTTTTATATTCAATATGGAGTATGAAATTCATTTTTAATATATATTTAATCTAATATATATTTATTTCATTTGAATTATTATCTTATAATACTTATTAAAATTATCAGGTACAGTAACAGTGCATTATCTGTTGGGCTCTGATTTTTAACCCACAGTTATTTATATTTACTGTTTGATTATTTATTTTAGTCAATTTTTCTACACTATTTTTCTACGTCTTAGAGCTGTAAATCTAATGGATTTATACAGTTGTTTCTAAGTATTACTGCTTCAGAAGATTCAGCTTTTTGACAATCATTTTCATATAGCTATATTAAGTAATAGCATAGAATTGGATAATCTAAATCATTCTATCTTTTCAAGAAACTCATCATTCACTAAGCATCTCAGTTATTTGACATGTTGAGAGGGTTAAAAAGTATGCCGAGTTATTTAAACTGTTTCATGAATTAACTCAAATAAAAGATGATATGTGAAGGAAAACTTAAAAGAAAAAAAAGTCCCACAAGTGCAGCAACAAAAAGTTATTTCATAGAAAGAAAACATTTATAGAGTGCATTTGAAAGGAATCGTAACTAATTTCTTAGTAAACTTCTAAGAACTAGATTTGTGGCAAGTTTAATGTATATCTTCGTTTACCTATTTGTTTTTATTTCCAACATTAGACCACCCCCTACTCTGAACCAGGCGGTCCACACTGAGTAAAACAAACTGTTTCTGCTACTTTGGTCTTCAATCTCCCCCCCTTTTTTAAAAATATTTATTCATTTGAGAGAGAGAGAGACAGCACATGGGCACTCAAGCAGGGGCGTGGGCGGGGGAATGGACAGAGGGAGAGAGAGAGAAGGAGGCTTCCTGCTGAGTGCAAGACTGACCTGGGGCTCAATCTCAGGACCCTGAGATCATGACCTGAGCTGAAAATCAAGAGCTGGACATTTGACCAACTGAGCCACCCAGGTGCCCCTGTCTTATCTCTCTTTCACTTAAAAGATCTTCAGCTACAGTTACAACTTTTTGGCAAAGTACAGTAAAAGCAATCTTCCCTGGCAGGTCAGGAATAGTCTCTCAAGAGTCTTCTTATTTTAATGAAGTTACTGCAAACATGAACCACTGATCAGTAATTTTCTAAAAACTAGATTACAATAAAATACACTAAAACACAAAGATTTCACATGATAGTATTTTTATTATGGACTCTTATGCCGCTTCAAAATTATTACTATGGAAGAAATTATTGTTGATGTTCATACCATATACAAGCAGTATATACATACTTTGGTTTCATATGCTGGATGTAATGAAAGCATAATTAATTTGTATAGCAGAAGTATAATCTCATCTTTAGATATTAAAATGACAGACAACCATACACACAGATACATATTATCATAGACTTTAGACCAGAACCTCATACTTCATAGAATTTTTTATTTTTTTGGTTTTCAATCCACTGATTATATATAATATGTTTCATATATCTAAGCAACTGTTAGAACTTCATTGGGATACCAAATAATTTCACCAACTTAAAAATGTGAAAACCAGGAAAGACCATCACTTAATTATAATTAGGTCTTGCATACTAGAAATAACATTTCTGGGGTTGGAAAAAAAACAATATAGTGCTAATCACAACTTCTGCCTTTTTTTAATAAAAAGCATACATTCAATTTGATAGCAACATTTTGAGATGTAATATTCAACTTATAAGATAATCTGACTAATAAGCAATTATTCAAGGTAACTTCACAGGCACACCTGTCATGTAAGGAAAAACAAAAAGCTATTTCTATAAACAAGAGAGGTTAAATTTACAGTGGCGAAAACTTAAGCGGTGAGTCAGTAATAGAATAAAAGATAAAGGGAAATGAAAATTAATGTAGTCACGGTACCGTGGGAATCATTTAATAGAGTATTCACTATTGTATCTGCATAGGTTTTTGAAAGCTGTTATCCCTTCTGATTGCTTGGTGCCCATGTCACCATGAAAAAAGACATTAGTAAACATGCAGAAGGGATTTCAAAGTTAAAAACAAAAACAAAAACATGAACTGTATGCCATTACATGTTTTGGTTTAAGTATACAATTTCTTAGAAAATGATAGAAAAATTGAACTTTTGTAGAATCACTAAAAAAATTAAACCAGTACAAATATTGCCACAAAGAAACCAAATAAAAAGCATTTACTGTTTTGTTAGTTTCAACAAATATTCAGAGACAGATAACCATACTATTTCATAATATATTTTCTGAGAATATTAAATAAGAAATACTCTAAGTAATTAAAAAAAAAAACCTAGCATAACCATAATATTGGATAAATTGTAAATAATCATAATTATGTGTTGGGGTTAATGTAGAGCTTGAAATATCCGTAATACCTGGCTTGCTAAAATGTAACACAGAGGCCACTGGGGGAAGGGAAGGCTTCAGAGAAGGGCGAAGGCCTTTGGAATGTGGAAGCCTGCGTGACCATTCTGCTACAGGAACGCTACGGGGAGCTGCCTTCCCCGAAGCTTTCTCAGCCCAAACAGCTGCCCTGTGATCTAAGAGATGTGTTCATCGTCCCTTAGGCTATGTTTAGCAGGTTAGCATATTGTATCTTTCTCATAAACAGATCCACCTAGTTTCAGTAAGACCCCTTGTCACACATCACGTGTTTGAGAAACAGTGATAAGGCTTTGTGATTATCTTGAAGGACCAGTAAAAGTGGGAGCAAGGAAGAGCAAAGGGTCTTGTCTCCGAGCTTTGACTGCCTTGCCTTCTCTCTTTCACAGCAAGGTTTAGAGTCATCTTTCATCCGTCAGTACAGGGATTGCTGGCCATTCCCGGCAATTATGATCATAGAACCAGCAAGATATATGATGAAGATGTTGGTTCAATACAAAATAAGTAACTCATAGTTATTGGACCAAAGTTTCCACATTTATTTGATTTACTAAAGTTTAGCGGATATGCTGCATATATAATCAAGGTTTAAAAATCAAATTTCATGACCATGTATCTATAACCAATAGTAAGAAATTCATTTAGAAAAAAATGCCTGTCTTACTATAACCAATAGTAAGAAATTCATTTAGAAAAAAATGCCTGTCCACACTCCCCCTTCATGAATGAAACACTACCTAAGCAACCCAGCTGACAGGAGTTCGGCTGTCCCATATTCCTAATGATACTTGTATTGAAACTGTAATGTATATCTTCTTGCTCCTTTAGCTCCTTTTAGCGTTTATTTCATGCAGTGCTGTGTTCAGCATTATGTAGGTGCTGCACCATTCGCCATGAGTAAGGGCCCCAGAGACTCTACCAAAAGTGGTTACTGTGCTTTCTTAATGATCATTGCAAATATATGTTTTACCTTTCCAAGTAATCAAAGATTGACAGACACTATGTTGAATACACAACATGATATTTTAAGGTAAATATGACAGGTACTGGTGCCCATCCATATCTCCTAAACACTTACTTACAGTGTTTATTTTATTCTGAAATTCGTGGGCCTGCTTGTCTATCAATTGTCAGCACCCGTACCTTCTTGCATAAAGGCTTTCTCTTGTCAAAGGCGAATGCACTACCTGTGTGAACTATAAGCCAAAAATTGGGGAAACAGAGACGCTTCCCCGTCAGCCTGACCAGTGAGTGACAGAAGCTGGTACATAATTTGGCAGCTCCGCTTCTCACTTGGTAGGATGTTGACCTGTTTGTTCCATACTACTTCCTAAATACTGTAACTTGATTGATGATGTACTCTTTGCTAAATTTTCTGCCTTCCTATATCAATTCTATCTAATAATTAAAATCTATGTATTATTCTCTATCAATATTTCTACGATATTTTATTGTATAACTACCAATACTTACCTTTTCATCACAGGCTCTGTTTCTGGGGAAACCATATATAAGACAGGTGGTACCATTTGTGGTCCTAGGAAACAAAGCCTCAGGAATGAGTTCTGGAATTTGATCACTTTTCAGCCAGATTAAAACCAAAGACACTGTTATCAGTAGTAAGGAGACAGTAATATTCTCTGGCATGGTGATTTGAAACAGGGCGGGTAAAAGAGGATGCATGGTTTTATTTAGAATCTCTAACATTTGAAAGCTACAAGAGGAGATTAAATCATAAGAAAGATAGTTTTTTTTTTTTACTAACTGCTATTGATTCCCTGAAAGAAACCACCAACAAACAAACAAACAGGATTTGGTCAGCCATCTAGTTCAGAGCACAACGGGAAAGTCACAAGGCTTCTCTGGAACAGCGAGGTGTTTGTCTTGCAGCCACAAGGCAGACTGCGCAGAAAACCGACCTATACTGTGATTGTGAGGATTTGTTGGTTTGCACACTTGGGAACGTCCCAAGCGAAGTCTGAAACTGCAACTCCCCTCCCGTACCCCAACCACCACCACTGTAACACCTCCCCTCATGTGGAAGGCAGGGAGATCCCGGTTGCTAAGGGACAGGTTGAATAAGAAAGGGAACTTCCATATGAGGCTTGTCTTCGGTGGCCGCAAGACCAAGAGAGTGCTTCCCCTACCTGCCAGATTCTTAAAAGTTTATGTAGAAGCTTTAACTGAATTCAGTCATGTATTCAGTCCAGATGGTCTCAACAACACATCTCTCTCTCAAGACTGTGTCCTTTAAAACAGCTCCCACTGTGGGAATGGTGAGCAGACTGTGCATTCCAAGGATAGCAGAGGGTGCGAGGGACCTCCTATTACTCAGGCGCCAGTTGTAGATGAACCAGCAGTCACATTTTCTTGATGACCTCTTCCAACAAAATTTATAGGAAAAACTGCATTTATATACCCAATATATTTTCTATACAAAAGTAAGGGCGCTGATAGGGAAGGAGTGATCCCTGAAATAGGGACACCTCAAGGGGATGCACTTAAGAATCTTTGAACCCCTAGATTTCCACGAACCTTCTGGGCTGGCATAAGTAGCTTTCTTGCTTTTGCTAGAGGATATCAAATACCTCTGACTGGAGACCATGAAAAGGTAATATCTGAGGCATACGACTTGTCCTCCTCAATTTTTGACATCAACTTCCATTGTATTACTTCTAGAGCAATCATTAGAGCCAAGTCAACTACTCAACTACAGCCTGACAATGATGCCACAGCCAGGTCACACCCCTCAGGGATAAAGGATCTGGGACACCCTATAAGGCAAGCAACTGAAGTTGGCAACTACAAGATGAAGGATATCCGAAGTGGACGGTGGAGGGAAGATGATAAGTATCAGTTTTATCCTCAGGACCAAAACAGCAAAGTTAATGACAGTGTATACGACTAAACCTTTTAATGTAGATCTGTCTTTTAGAGAATGTTACTAGCAGTCACCTTGGGAAGTCAGTGATGAGATGGAATGAATTTAACATGGGCTATGCATGTATCAGTGCCCTCCTATATCAACCTGACACATCATTTCCATGCACATCAGCTCAATTTTCAATTGCTGGCAACTGTATCTTTGCGTCTTTGGCAGAGAACCTATCGGTCAAGTTTGGAACAGAGAATCAGAAGCAGAATCAGTATATGTATCTCTCTCCAAGCATTGGCGTGGCTTACACGATTCCAAGAGTGGACTAAGCTAGTCTGAAAACCATAGGGCAGGCAGAGTCAGGAAAGGGAGAACATGGCAGACTGGAACACATGACAAGGGTCAAAGCCCTTGTGCACTGGCAGAATTTCTTCTCTCTCTCAGGGAAGCCTCAGGCCCACATGTAAAGTCAGGAACAGACAGATTCTCCAGGATAATCTCTATTTAAAGTCAACAAAGAGGCACTTTAATTACAGCTGCAAAATCTCTTAACAACAGTACCTAGATTAATTTTTTAAATTTTTTTATTATGTTACGTTAGTCACCATACAGTACATCCCTAGTTTTTGCTGTAAAGTTCCATGATTCATTACTTGTGTATAACACCCAGTGCACCATGCAATATGTGCCCTCCTTAATACCCATCACGGCCTATCCCAATCCCCCACCCTGCTTGCCTCTGAAACCCTCAGTTTGTTTCCCAGAGTCCATAGTCTCTCGTGGTTCATTCCCCCTTCTGTTTACTCCCCCTTCGTTATAGATTAATGTTTGACTGAATTAGTGGGGACTAGCGTCTAGTCAAGTTGACATATCAAAAAAGTCATAACAGAGAGCTTTCTCTACTGGAAAGGGGATACTCTCTCTCCGCACTTGCGGCCTGGCTGGCAGAGCTGGGAATTAACTGGCTCCTCCCAAACAGCCCTGGGCCAAAGATGAAGGAGTGTTGGTGGGAAGCCGCACAGCTCTCCAGCCCTTTAAGCAGACTCACTCCAGGGTCTGTATCCTAGGGAGTTTCTGAGCAGGATTTAGTTCCAGTCGCCTACACTTACACTAGTCTGCACCTTAGTGACAATTCCTCCTCCTCTACTGGTTTCTCCTACGATCATCTTCCAAACTAACTTCACTGGAAACCTTGCCTCCAGGTTTACTCTGAGGGAAGGCAAACAAAGACAATAAGTAATATATTACATTACTGTTTAAGCAGTCGAGAAAATATTACGTTTATTTTAAATTTTCTTACATCATATTTAATCATTGCTATCTTTCTTTATGTAAAAAAAAGGATACTTCATAGATTCAGAGATACCAAGTGGACATTTTTGAAAGCATCTTTAATCAGGACAATATACATTTTTGATGCAATATTATCATGTTTTGTTCTTTGTCCTTCCATGACTAGATTAATGATGACTGTGCATATACTGAACACCACTGATTTTCTGAGCTGCTATGCTCTGAGTTTGAGAAGAATATATTTATCAGGGAAAGAAAGACTGTTGATGACTAAGCAGGACTTTTTACTGTAAATGCTGTATTTACATATTTACATAGTCAATCCAATTTATAAGTTTCTGTCATACCTATTTACATATTTTTGCTATCTGAAATATTGAATTGGGCATGAGAGTAGAATGAGAAGGAGTACATAGGAATGGGTGCTTTGATTTGGCCGGCTAGTAAAAACTGGTTAATTTTCTGTTAAGTAAGATAATTCTCCAAAAACTTACAAATAACTGATTATATTCTTGATCTTCCGGTCTGTAATTTTAATCAGTAATGTGGATTTAAGGTCAAGTACACCTTTACTAAAACATTTTTAAATCACTGAAGATTTCAATGAATTATAAAAACATTTTTATTTCCTTAAACGTGAAATCCAGTCTACTTTCTCTGAAAATTATTCTACCTCCCATCTACTGCCTGTGGTAAAATGTAAGTTATTGCTATGTATTAAATGAGGATTAAGAAAAATTCAAGACATCTTTTTAGTTCGTTCTCATTATTGCGTCTGCTAAAGTAAAACTAAACCAGTATGACTACAGGTTAGAATATTAAAAAGTGCATATTTGAGATTATTAAAGTATTTCCAGCAAAATGTAGCAATTTCCCTGCATTTACCTTAGTAAATTATAGGTTGTTTAATGGATTGTTTCAGAGTAAGAAATGAAACATTTCTTAGAGCAATTTAATTTGTGCAATCGATTAGTATTCTTCATGATACTATGCTTAGAAAAAATTGTCTATTAAAGTTAGAGAAAAGGTACCAAAAACCACTATTATAGCTATTTAAGACTTTTTAAGAGCAACTATATAGCCTTTGGAACCCCACACCATTATTCACATGTTTATATACTTACATTTTCATTAGAACATCTGCTTTGGGAAAGTAATACCTACATTTGAAAATAATTCAATAGACACTGTGTCTGAGACTCTTAAGGACAAGTGTGAAATTGTTTTATCTTCATTTTCTGGAGCTCTGGACAGCTGATTGAGACAGTACAGACAGCGTCTGCTGGAGAGGTAACTCCTGGGATCCTTGTCAAATTGATTGTGCTCAGAAACAACTGAGACACAAAAGAAAGAGAGTGTCTAATCACATTGCATTTAGAACGTTGTTTAAATCGGGAAACTATGTAATTTAAAACTAAATAGCTTTGCTTGACATTTTAGAATTTTTAATTAACAGATTGTTCTATTAGCTCATAGATTTCTCTCCAGGTGACTAAAATGGATTTCCACCCAGGCTTTGTTTCCATATATCAAGAATTTTTTTGAATAAGTAACACATCAATGTATTAATTCTGATTCCATAGGCAGAGTGCTATACCAAGGGCAGGAAAATAAAAGTCATTCCAGTATGCTATGTTTTGTTTTTTTAAAAGTACATTGCCAGTGAGATTTTGTTTTGTCTGTATGATTACACTAATTTTCAGTGACTAAAAATCATGCATACCTTATAAGGTAATTGATTTTTCAAAGAACAATATGAGTGATTTAGGCATTATAAAATTCTTAAAAAATTCAAGAATCATCCATTTTTAAAGTATATGCATATTTTGTCATCTTCTGTCATTATCATTGTCATTACTTTCTTCCATTGATAGAACTCTTTCTTCACGTAACTGTTTGAAAATAGTGGTTCATATACTATCAGAATAAACCTGAAGAGTGCTAAATTGAAACAGATTCTTGTTTTTGCTATTATTAGATTTGTTGCTGACTAAATGTCTGGGAAGAAAACCAATTCAATGTAAAAAGATTGTAATAAATTAAAGATGATTAATTAACAGGTATGATAGAAATCCCCTCAGGAATACGATAAATGTGAATGCCAAGTATCCCAGATTGAAGACAGCAAGAAGTACGATTAGCACTTTTTCCCCCTCTATTCTTTCTTCACCCTGAGCCAGTTGGGACTCTGAATGAGAAGATAAAATGATGAAGGGATGCAGAATATACCACCGTGGCATACAAATTATTTTGAGCCAAAGACACTTGAGTATCAACACATTCTCAGCAGAGAGGCTTTGTCTGAACACTACCCTCCTTACCTGCCTGAAAGTAGAAGCTTCCAAAAATAAAATTCAACTGCCATCAATCTCCCTTCAAGGGAAATTGACTCCTATCACTGGAAAGGAGAAGTCAGAACCTGGATGAGAAATCGCATAAACAAGCATGGTCACGCTATCACCCTTCCCCTGGAAGCTCCTAAACTTCTATTCATCTTTCCTAAAAGACATTAGTTTTTTTTTTTTTTTTTTTTTAAAGTCCTCTGTCCCTTTCCTATTAAGATGGTATATAAACTTTAAATTCTAGCCAATTTTATGAGCCACTTCCCTTGTGAGCTTCCATGAACCCATGTGGATCAACTTTGTCCTTTCTCCTGTTAATTTATCTTTTATCAGTTTAATTTATGGGCCACAATTACTACTACTAAGCGAGTAGAGAATCAGCTTTTCCTCCCTGACAAGGACAATGACAATAAAGTAGTTAATAGCATACTAAACTCCAGCTTCTGTCTCTTTATTTTTCTCTTCACTTTGTGGTCTATTCCCTAATTTAATATGCTTAAAAACTGAGCTTTTTTTTTTTCTTTAAAGATTTATTTATTTATTTGAGAGAGAGAGAAAACACATGAGAGGGGGGATGGGCAGAGGGGGAGAAGAGTATCCTCAAGCAGACTCCCCAAAGGACCCTGAGGTCATGACCCCTGAAATCAAGAGTTGGACGCTTAACGGATTAAGCCACCCAGATGTCCCAAACTAAGCCTTTTTTTTGTTTTTTAAATTTCTTTCTTTCTTACACTTTGTTTGCTTCCTCGTCATCATCCTAAAATCATTTTGTGACATCTGCTAAGAGCTTGTTTTTCATTCCCATAACCTGCAGTGAAATGAAGTACTTTGTAGAGTGTGTTTCCATGGATTTCTTTGGCAGGAACATTCAGTGGCTGAGCATGTAAGGGATGAGAATGGAAGACAAAGGCAATGCAATTCACATGTCTCCTCCAGGGCACATTCTCATCTTGACACAGATGTGAATGACTTGCAAATATCTTATGGCCACTTGAATTTGCATTCTTATTTTACGTGTGTATACCCAGAGTGATATATCCACTATAGGGACCAGAGCTGAAATAAATGATTTCTAAAACATTATTAGATGTTTCTGAATAGACTCAATATTTAAAATATTATTCTCTATTACTTTAATAATGAAAATGTATTTTCAATTAACATACTTAAACATTAAGGCAAGTGATATAAGAAATAGACTACATTTGGCTTAGTCACTCAGATTTATTGTAAAAATAATGTTTTTACCTATGGCTAGATGATAGATACTTGCAATTCATCTGCAGTGATCATTGCCTCATCATTGGTGCTACAGCCTAGGATATGGTAGCATATTAGATAAGTGACAATTAACTCAAATTTCCCTTGCAAATTCATGTTTCATTTCTCTGGCTAAAGAAAATATGACACCAATTGCCAGTATGGTTATAGTTGTTGTACTTATTGCTTAAAGAGATCCTCTCTATTTAGCATTTTCTGTGCAGCCAGGTATGAAATTAACCGGTGAGGCTACTATGGGGGAATTTTTTTTCTAGTTCATGTAACGTGATTGAAGGGAAGGAGGACAGAGCAATGATACTTATGTTCCATTTGTAGCACGTGTCTACAAAACATTTCCTCAGACAAATCCATTCAAACTCCTAATTAAAATTGTCTTGGACTGACAGTTTTCAGAAATCACCTAAATAACCAGAAATTGCCATATTTCACTTTCGTAAGTGCTAGTATCCATCCTTATAGTATCACCTAATAGGACTTCTATGCAGAAAGAACTCTGATTTAAAATTAAGCAGACACAAAGTTCAATTTTTTATGCATATGTCCTTAAGCATTTTAATAAACATAAAATGAGGAAAAATTATTCTTTTTCTATGAAAATGAGTAGAACAATTAAGATATTTGCGTAACATTTCATTTCATAGAACTGTACATCCAAATCCCTTAGGAGGTCCTCTTTTGAAAAGATAGGGCAGTGGGTCTCAAATTTAAACACGCATAAGAGAAAAATATAGTGCTTATTAAAATATAGATTGCTGAATCCACTCCTAGACTTTCTCATTCAGCAGGACTGGGGTGAAGGCCTAAGAATTTTCATTTCCTACCAGTTGCCAGGTGATGCTGAGGTTGCTAGTATGCCAACAATGATTTGAGAACCACTGGCATAGGGTGGAAAGAGTTTCACAGGTGGTTCTTCTTCTATCAACACTCTTGCAGTTGAAGTTAACTTAGATTTATAAAAAGCAATAAGAAATGAGGCAAAGTTGTATGTATCTATGTCTATATCTACGTCTGTATAAATTTTCTAAATCCAATTTGAAATAATATATCCCAGAAACTTTGGCCATTCTTAATATGTACTGAAACATTTGGAGAAATATGAGTGAAATTAGCTTTTTGATGTAATTTCTCTCTCTCACACACACATATACTAAAGGTTTCACACTGGTTATATAAATATTACTGAATGGCTTCATGCTGGTCGGGCTGACCTCGAAGTTAAATTTGTGAGGTGATGCTGTTTGAGGAGATTGTAAAACTATGGCCATCTACAAAGGAAAGGTGGTAGTGTCTACTTGATGGTGGCTTTATCATAGGGGCGATTATACTGTTATCTCTTTAATAAAAGCAATTAGCCAATTATATATTCCCAAATGATTATCTAAGAAGAAAACATATTAACATGCCTAATTAATATTGACTATATAAAACAAAAAGAAAATAGTTTACATCTGTTGAAGTTTTCCAAATATTTGAATCACAAGAAACACTGAATTTTCGATGAACTGTTAGTAATTAGTTAACCACATTCACTATGCCTTTACTTAGCTGAATATTTGTGAATAAACCCAAAAGCCAATATATAACAGAGTATCATAAGCATATGGTAATAATATAAGCTGATTGTCACAGTTTCCTGTTATAATTCTGGAATCATTAAATGTGAATTCTGACTAATCACCAAATATCATTAAAAATATGTTCTCAACGTGCTGGTGGGTGTATTGGATATTTTTTTTTCCTATAGCAATAGGACATACTACTTACTTCAAAATATAGCCTAACATGGTGGTGACTTACCCATTGATAACTAGACTAATCGGAATAAAATAAGCCAGAAGTAACTGAATTTAAATGTATAATCAAAGTGACAATATTTTTACATGTTTTTTCCAGTTTTATTGAGGTAAAATTGACAAAATTGTAATATATTTGAAATGTAGAATGTGTTGATTTCATATATGCATACATTGTAAAAGGATTTCCATAATAAGTTAATTAATACATCCGTCACCTCACATAGTTAACTTTTTTGTGTGTGAGAAATTCTTAACAAATTTCAATTATACAATACAGTATTATCAACTATAGTCACCACATTATACATTAGATCTTCAGAATTTATTCATCTTATAACTGAAACTTTGTGTCTCTTTTATACTATCTCCATTTCCCCCACACTTCCCCTGGCAACTATGATTTTACTCTCTGTTTCTATCAGTTTGACTTTTTTTTTTTTTTAATTCCACATATATGAGATACTATGAAGTATTTGCCTTTCTCTATTTGGTCTTCCATATTCATCCATGTTGCTACAAATGGCAGAATTTCCTTCTTTTTTAGGGACAAATAATATTCCATTATATATACCACATTTTCTTTATCCACTGTCCATAGACACTTGAGTTATTCCCATATCTTGCTGTTGTGAATAATGATGCAACAAACATGGCAGTACAGATATCTCTTTGAGATAGTGATTTTGTTTCTTTTGGGTGTATTATCAGAAGTGGGATTGCTGGATCATATGGTACTTCTACTTTTAATCTCCTATGGACCCTAAAAATGTAACATTTGCTACATTCCTGCCAACAATACCCAAAAGTTCTTTTTCTCCACATTCTCACCAACAGTTTCTCTCGTCTCTTTGATAATGGACACCCTAATAGCTATAGGTGATATCTATTGTGAATTTTGATAGGGATTGCATTGAATCTGTAGATTAATTGGGTAGAATTGCTCTTTTAACAGTGTTAATTCTTCCAACCCCTAAACATGGGATATATTTTCATTTATTTTGGTCTTCTTCAATTTATTTAATCAATGATATATAGTTTTCAGTGTAGAGTTGACCCTTGAACGCCATAGGTTTGAATTGCATGGGTCCGCTTTTTTTTTTTTTTTTAATGAATACAGTACAGTATTATAAATGTATTTTCTCTTATGTTGTTTTTTAAAGTAAGTTTGTTTTCCATTTTCTTTGCCTTTGTGAAACAGAAGTTTAAGACCATTCAGTGGTTGTTCCTACCTATTTAGTGGCCTGTGCAGTGGGAGCTGCAGACCACTCTTCAGTGGCAGGCAGGCTGAGTGCTGTAGTCTCCAATGGGGAACTGCTGAGTAGGCACAGAGGACACCAGCACATTCTCAGACCAGTCTATGACTTCAGGTTGAGTAGTAGTGAACTCAGGAGCCGGAGCAGTCCTTTCACCCTGAAATTCCTCCTTGGTCACAGCCTTTTCAGCTGCCACCTGCTCTTCCTTTTCAATCTCTTCAGGATCTCTGTAGAAGTAGAGATCAGGCATGACCTCCCATAGGTGTTCCCAGGAAACGGTGCCACGCACACGCAGATCCCAGGCCAGTATCCAGCACATCAGACCCACTGAGTGAGCTCCCTTGTTGCAAGAGATGGCAAGGTCCACATCGCACAGAGGAAAGTCTGTGTTACACAGATCAATGAATGGTAGGCAGGTTAACATAAGACACCTCTGTAAGAGCCTGGTGGTCAGCCCTGGGATCAGTAACCACCAGAAGTCTCAGGTCCTGGAGCGCTGCTTGGATCTGCTTAGTGAAGTTTCTAGGAGTGAAGCGGCCAGCAGTAGGAGTGTCTCTCGTAGCAGGAGCAAACTTCAGCACAGCTCGCTGGCCAGTATTCCTGGATGATATGACACTGACATCAGCTGGGTTTTCAATGGCAACCATAGCATGAGCTGCCAGCAGAAGCTTTTCCCAGGTTCTCTTCAGATTTATGCTGTAGATACCATCACTTTTCCTTCTGTAGATGTCGTGTTCCAGCTGGAAGTCAAGGTTGGTGTCACCCAAGCAGGTTCCTAGTGCAAGGAATTTGAGGCCATCCTCCTCCTTCATTTACAGATCAAGGGCTCCAGACATTGGGAAAGTTTCCCTTTAACTTACGACAGGAATGCAGAACAACACTGTATGGACCCCCCCTGGGCTACTGCAGAAAGGCTCTCATGTTTTTCTTAATAACATTTCCCCCCTTCTGGCTTCTTTATTAAGAATACACTATAAAGGGGCGCCTGGGTGGCTCAGTCAGCTAAGCATCTGCCTTCTGCTCAGGTCACGATCCCAGGGTCCTGGGATGAAGCCCTCCCTCATCAGAGTCCTTGCTTAGCGAGACCTGCTTCTCCCTTTCCCTCTGGTGCTCCCCTTGCGTGCACTCTCTCTCTCTCTGTCAGATAAATAAATAAAAATTTTAAAAAAATAACACAGTATATAATACATATACAGAATATGTGTTAATCAACTATTTCTGTCATTTGTAAGGCTTCTGATCAACAGTAGGCTATTAGTAGTCAAATTTAGGGAGAGTCAAAAGTTATATGCAGATTTTCAACTATATGGTGGGGGGTTAACACCCCTAATTCTCATATTGTTCAAGGGTCAACTCTATAAATCTTTCACCTCCTTGGTTAAATTTATTTTTATTTATACTTATTATAAGTATATTATTCTTTTTTATGCTACTGTAAGTGGTATTGTTTTCTTAATTTCTCTTTCCATATGTCACTGTTACTATATAGAAACAACTAATTTTTGTGCGTTGATTCTGTATCATACAAATTAACTGAATTCATTTATCAGTTCTAATAGTTTTTTGATGGAGTCTTTAGGCTTTTCTATGTATAAGATCATGCCATCTGCTAACAGAGACATATTACTCTTTCCTTTCTGATTTGGATGAAAGGACTTAACTAATTGTTCTGGCTAAACCTTCCAGTATTATGTTGAATTGAAGTGGCAAGAGCGGGCATCTTTATTTTGTTCCTGATTTTCCTCATCTTAGAAAGCATTTCACTGTTTAGTGTGATGCTGTTATGGGTTTGTTATATATGAGACCTTTATTATGGGTGAGTTACATTCCACCCACACCAATTTCATTAAGAGTTTTTATCATAAAAAGATGTTAAATTTTTTCAAATGCTTTTCCTCCATCTATTGAGATGAGCATATGATTTTTATCATTAATTCTGTTAATGTGATATCAAATTTATTGATTTGTGTAGGTTTAACTATCCTTGCGTCCCAGATTAAATCCCACTTGATTATGGTGTATTATTTTTTTTTTTTAAGGCTTAAACTCATGACCCTAAGGTCAAGACCTGAGTTGAGATCAGGAGTTGGGTGTTTAACCAACTGAGCCACCCAGGTGCCCCTATGGTGTATGATCTTTTTAATGTGCTGTTGATTTTTTTGTTGTTATGGATAATATTTTGATGAGGATTTTTGCATCTTTGTTAGTCAAGCATCTTGCCTTGTAGTTGTAAGTTCTTATAGTGTCCTTGTCTGGGTTTGGTATCAGGGTGAGCTGGCTTCATAAAATGAGTTTGGAAGTGTTCCCCTCTTCTTGAGTTTTGTGAAAGAATTTGAGAAGTATTGGTACTGTGTGTGTTTTTTCTTTTTTAAACATTTAGTAGAATTCACCAGTACAGTCATCTGTTTGTGGGATTTTCTTTGTTGACAAGTTTTTGATTCCTGCTTCAAACTCCTTACTCGTTTTATTCTGTTCAAATTTTCTACTTGGAAATCACGAAATAATCTTGCATGACCCTTCACATTCAGACTATATGTGTTCTTAAAGCAAGCTGGTATGAGTCTCTTTTAGGCACCATAGTTGGGTCTTTTTTTCTTTTTGAAAAAATTTAATCTGTGCAGCCACTTTATGTCTTTTGATTAGAAAATTTAGTCCATTTATTTTAAAAGTGATTATTGGTAAGTATGAGCCTGGAGGGGAGAGCTATGAGAAAGTCTCACACATCTGTTTAGAAACTGCTTCTTTGTTTACTGTGGTCCTATGGATGAGCCCTGTTGGCTCTCAGAGCTAGGTGATTTGGAGAACTGGCCCTCATATGGTAGCCTTAAATTTGGGGTGCTAGATGTGTGATATAGCCCTTGAGTTCAGTGTTCCCCCTCAATTGTAAGACACTGTGCTGGAGATTGTGGTTTATGGCAACAGTGTGTCTATTTTTCTTACCTATTTTGATACATTACTCAAAGTGTAGGAGTAAATCTATTAGTTTCTGAATTACTCTCAGGATTGATTCATGTGTAGCTATATATTAGCTATATATACATAGTACATCCATGGGAAGAGGAAAAGTCAGGAACCTACTCTTTTGCCATCTTGGTTATGTCCCCCAAAGTGACCATATTTTTATAATGCCAAAATGTCTCTGCTTCAAAATATGTGGCTCTTGTTAAGATTTCATTATTTTACTTCATTTTATTTTGTAATTGTATTTATTTTGTTTTTTATTATTTAGTTAGGAGTCCAATTTTAGGGAGCAACATAGGTTCTAGTTTTTTAAAAATTCAATTTATCATGCTCTTGTTCATTTGACACTCTATGCAAATTTAATAATTTTATACATATGCAGAATCTGTTTTCTGGCAACTGAATCATCTCTGAAATTACATCTTCCTTTTTCCTCAACTGTAAGGCATCATTTTCTTTAGAATCTGCAGATGTCATCAAATTAAAGAAAATATGGCTTTGGTACCACAGAACACTTAAAGCCAGTTTCAAAATGTTACTCCTGGTGCTGTGCAAATTGCCAAAATATAAATTCATTTTGTTTAATATGTTATCAACTTAACAGATGGTATTCATGTGTGGGCATCCAAAAGACCATAGATGAGCATCAAGTATGTATGTCTGAGAGTAGAACTTCAGGCCAAGAATGCTGAGGCTGTTATCTTTTTTGACTATCTGCACCTCAGTGTCAATGACTTTGTGAAATCAGGACCAGTAAAGAGGTGAACAAAATCCTTCATAATAAGCAGCATAATATGGAAAATCTGCAGCTGATCTCACCTTATTCACCTACATGCTTTTTTTTAAAGCGTTTTTAAAAAACATCTTGGTATAAGTGGAAGTTGTTCACGTAAGACAAATGATTGTGTTGAGAAAGCAATTGAATAACATTTCATATATGCCATATAAGGCTTGTAAGACAATTTTCAAAAAATATATAAAA
Source organism: Ailuropoda melanoleuca (assembly GCF_002007445.2). Classification (NCBI taxonomy): domain Eukaryota; kingdom Metazoa; phylum Chordata; class Mammalia; order Carnivora; family Ursidae; genus Ailuropoda; species Ailuropoda melanoleuca. The sequence continues at coordinate 151,884,562 of NC_048219.1, forward strand.
ATGTTGGGTTGTGTTGCCTGTATATTTATGAATTATGGGTTTTTAAAAAACACAGCAAAGGGGGTCCTGGGTGGCTCAGTCAGCTGAGCTTCCAACTCTTGAATTCAACTCAGGTCATGATCTCAGGGTTGTGAGATCAAGCCCTCCGTCGGGCTCCGCATTGAGCTCAGTGTCTGCTTAAGATTCTCTCTCCCTCTACTCCTTCCCTCACTCGTGTGCACTCTCTCTCTCACTCTCAAATATATCAATAAAATCTTTAAAAACACAACAGAAAGAGCATATATTGAGTATATGTTTTTACAAAAATCATTTTCAAGCTAACTTGAAAGTGGAACTTTCAACTTCTGCTTTTTATAAATGAGGAAATCTGAAGCACACAAATGCTAAGAAAATTCTCAAGGTCTTCTGTGAATTAGAGTAGCCCTGAGGCTAACACTTGGTTTAGAACTCCCAAAGCAATAATTTTCCCGTTATTACTTGAATGACTAAAAAATATTTTGTGGACCTCTACTTATAAGCATTCTGCAGACAACACCTGGAAACAATCGATTTCAATATAGGGAATTAACAATAAGTACAAGTTAAGAGGCATAATTTCTCAATGGATTAATAGTGATGGCCATGGTTCCACAATGACTTGGGTCATATTGCACCATTGCCACATAGGAGCATTGTAACTTTCTGCAATTTATTTTGGTTGTATGTACTTTCATTTCTTATTTGTTCAATGGGGACTTTAGAAACAATTGCTTTCTGGGTCATTAAATAAATGTATACATTGAAGCATATACGGCAGTGCCTGCAACAAAGCAACATTCAATTATCCATCATTATCATTTGCCAGTGGGCTAAACTTAAAATTATTGTCTCCGTTTCATAGATAAGGAAACTAAAGGTTTGAAGTTAAATAATTAACCCAAGGTCATACAACTAGTATTTGCTGGGGCCAAATTTGAACAGGGAAATAACTAACTTTAAAGATTATACCTCACCATCTGCTCTACGAACTACAAGATTGGTCTTCCCTCTAGTTCACTTCGAGCTATTTATAGCAATCCAGGGAATCTATTGAGCCCTGGCCCACAAGCTATTCTAAGATTTGACTGGTTCGTGTCCCAGATTGTGCCAGATGCAGAGGTTCAAGGCTGGAAACTCCACAAAGATGGGGATGAAAATTTCTCAAATCATGCTGCTTTTGTTTTCAATTACATTAAATCCATTCAGTTCTCTGATCAAGGTCTAGATTGACGTGCAGTATAGAATGAAGTTGATAATCTAGTATTCACAGAAACATAGAAAACTCTATGCAAAAACTTGTGAGAGTATAATAACGTGCTACAATTCCATAACCACAAAACCGGGATAATTAGGGCTGTTAAAGGTTGATCTTTCCTAAAACAAATTTCCATAACTGTTTAGAATATTTCAAAAAAGTATTAAGTGATAACCATTTCTGTCCAAGTAAATGTATAACTATAGCTTTTATAATACTACCTAAATTATGTTAAAAACTATAAAAAATTTTTTTAAAATATTTTATTTATTTATTTGACAGAGAGAGAGACAGTCAGCAAGAGAGGGAACACAAGCAGGGGGAGTGGGAGTGGAAGAAGCAGGCTCATAGCAGAGGAGCCTGATGTGGGACTCGATCCCAGAATGCCAGGATCACACCCTGAGCCGAAGGGTGTGATGACTGTGCTACCCAGGCGCCCCTATAAAAACTTTTTAAAAAAAGATTTTATTTATTTATTCGACAGAGATAGAGACAGCCAGCAAGAGAGGGAACACAAGCAGGGGGAGTGGGAGAAGAAGAAGCAGGCTCCCAGCAGAGGAGCCTGACGTGGGGCTCGATCCCAGAACCCTGGGATCACGCCCTGAGTCAAAGGCAGACGCTTAACAACTGAGCCACCCAGGCGCCCCAAAAATTATAAAAACTTTTGTTAAGAGATTACAGAGAGAGAAATTTATTGATTAATATAACTGTATAATCTAGAAACCTTTATTTCAGCCTTATCTGTAGTGGCAATATTTTGGAAACAACGGTCCCCCAATAAGAAAATAGATAAAGAAATCTCTTTACTGTAATTATCTATAATAGTGTACATAAATGAACTAGAGTAAAATGTATTGATGTTCACAAATCATACAAAGAGAATATTGAATAAAGAAAGCTGGTGACTATTACCAAATACCAAAAGTACTATGTACTTTTATGTATGTATAAATACATGAATAACAGATAAAAAATATGCTTCAGAATAACACATAACAAATTTTAAAATATTTAGTTTTCATCACTTTTTGGGGAAGAAAGTGAAGTAGGATGATAGAATATCATCGGAAGAAAACTGTAGTCATAAATTTGTACTCTTTAATATAAACTAATACAAAGCAAATAGGACAAAATGTTAGCATTGACTACATCTGGATTTTTATACTAGTATATTATTATCCAATTTTTTGGTTTCATATACCTTTTCTATTAATTTTTGATACTTCAAATAACATATTAAAAATATTACTTATAATCAGGTAATATATTTCTACCCTCAAAGTTTTCAGCATTTTCAATATTATTTTGTTTCAGTGATTTTTTAAAAAATGTGCTCTGATAAACTTTATTCCTCAACTTTCCCTGATTTTCTGTATCTGGAAAAGGTAAGAGAAATTTTATATGAACCCCCTGAAGAAATCCTACATTTTCTTCACCAGCCAGAATTCCTTTTAGTTTGAATTCCCCAGATAATTTCCCCTGCACTTTATTTTGTGTTTCTTGTGTACCAGTCATTTTTATAGCAGCAGTATTCATTACGTTGATCCCTGACCATGTTACAGCACAGTTTTTTTTAAAGCAGTTTGTGTTGGCATGCAGGCAAACAGCAGAAGGGAATTCTCTTGGGCTTTTCTCTCTATTCCCTCACAGTACAAGAAAATAAAAATTTCCCACCTTTTTATAAAAACCTTTATTAGAACCCGGTGGAAGAGGTATTAGATTGTTTTTTAACTCCAAAGGGCAGATTAGGTCTAATGGTTATAAGTTTTATAGAAACACTTTTTTGTTCATTATGAGAAAGAATTTTTTTGCAATTTTATGACAGATTGTAATTGGTTTTCATTTGAAGCATTCAAGATTCTATTGTTAAGAAATGGATGGAATGACAGCTCCTCACCCCAACACAGCTCCTCTCCCCACATTCTCACAAAGACATACTTCTGGGATAGTGCAGAAGTTACGCCCGCATTGTGTCAGAGACTGGGCACAATGATTTCCGAGGTACTTTTAAATATGTAGTCCATTTGGCAAACACAAATATTAGACACCAGTACAGTTATTCATTTCCAGCAATGTAAGAAAATAATACTAATTAATAGGGACTTCTTTTGTATAATTTGATTTAATTTTAGAAAAATACATCATCATTTTGTATTTCTGGAGATTACTTATTTTTCAATTTTATAGCACTAAAAGACAATGTATATCACTACCACCTAATTTTTCAAGAAAATAATCTTGACATCTTTTGAGTAATTGACAACATGTTACTTAAATTAATTAATATTCTGAATATTAATCTCTATTAACCAATTCTAAATCATTTGTAACAACATGGAAGAAAGAGTGCCTTTTTTTTCCTTTTTGTCTTCTCATTTCATTTGATGGTATGCATTTATCCTCAATGACTAGAATTTGTTTATTTCTGGTTCAAATTTGTGTCTTAAATAATGCCTTGTGTCATATATTTATTTGTCAGGCTCTCAGACTATTTTTATGGGTGAGGGATGAATTAATATATGGTAAATAAACCAGATATTAGGAGCATAGAGGCACAAGGCTGATTTCAAGTCCCAGATCTCCCATTAGCTGGCTGGAATGTGGACAACTTCTCTAATCTTCAGTGTCCTTAGCAAAACAGAACTAGTTCTTTTACCTACCTTATAGAACTTTGAGTAGATTAAATATGATTAATGCATGGATGGCCACTGAGTAGGCTGGATATAAAGTTTGGGAAATCAATTTTATCTCACTCTTTCTTGGTCATCCATATGGGCTCATCAAATAAAGTACACTGAAAGTATAGGCTATTAAGACAGAGTTTAATATATTGAGAGTACATAACATACAGGAAAAAGTGAAGACAGCAACTCCACCTAATGTACATCCTGTGATCTTAACCTTGAATATCCTTTTGCTTGCATATCCTGTCTCTAGATAGATAGAGATAGTGATGCATACACTACATTAGGGCTTCCCTGTGAATTTGGAATATAGAAGGAACTGTAGAGTAAAGGTGGGTCTTGAAAGCACCATCAGAGCAAGCAGGATGTTCACCCTTCTATCATGGGAAGTTGAGACCTGTTCCATACAGGTTCTTCATTCTTTCCTAATTGTTTTACTTACAGTTAAGATTTCTCATTAGAAGCAGAAGAATGAATAAGAGGAGTATTTTTTTTTGTTTATTTCTATGGTTTTCTTCTTGTATCAAACACAATCTAACATATATATTTTTTAAAGATTTTTAAAGATTATTTATTCATTTGACAGAGATAGAGACAGCCAGCGAGAGAGGGAACACAAGCAGGGGGAGTGGGAGAGGAAGAAGCAGGCTCATAGCGGAGGAGCCTGATGTGGGGCTCAATCCCAGGACTCTGGGATCACGCCCTGAGCCGAAGGCAGGCGCCTAATGACTGAGCAACCCAGGTGCCCCCACAATTTAATATATTTGAATTAAAAAGGGAAATTGCTTCTTTTCATGTACAAACTTTTCACAACTTTCTTCTTTGAAAATGCTGCATTCTAGATTCCTAAATATTTTCAAAATCCTCACGATTTACACTTCTCTTCCCATTAAATATTAATTATTTATATTCTATACATAAGGATCTAACACATAAACAGTCAAAAAGAGTGGGCTAGCATTATAAACAAAACAAAGATTTCTCTTATAGCAATTATTATACCATATGTTAAATTGTTGAATTTTACTATGTATATCAATACTAAGATTTACCTTTGGGCTTGATCCTTGGTGACTCAAAGTCCACATACAATAAGAACCCACAGCAAATCTTTTATCAGACACAAATATGGTATTGCTCTTTACTAATGCTCTTGGTTTCAACCTAAGCATCCTACCCCACCGCATCTAAATCCCGTAATTTCCCCAGCTTATCCCAATCTCCCCATTTAACACAGAGTTTAACAATGGCCCTATAGGTTATTGATTCTTGGTCATTCAGGATCCTTGGTATTCAAAAGTTGTTATTAATACAAATACGGAAATACTCTTGGAAGAGCTGCCTTTGAAAAATGCATACATAAGAACTTTAATATATCTTTTCCCAAACCTTCCAAAAGGCTTAATTCAGCTACTTACCTTTAAGGGCTACAAATTTCTATATATATCTGAACATCTTGCTTCCCTAGCTAAACCTTAACACCTTAGATCCTAGTCTTTGCTGTATCCTATAGAGTTTTTATGCTGTTAAGTTCAAGTTTAAGCGTACTGATGTTTGAGCCTGCAGTCTAGTCAGCATGGATCTTGGATTAACACCCTATTGATTCCTGGATCTCCCCTTCTTAACCTCAGGTTCCCTTTCCTTCCATGGCTTCATCACATATTCTCAACTTCACCTCACATGATATGAAGTACATGCCTGTGTCATGAAATAGCTATGTTGAGAGTCATTGTATAACTATATCAATTCTTGCATGTTCAATATTCTTTTGCTTGGATGGTTGTATAGAAAATATTTACTTTAATTAATTCATGTTGTCAGTTAATTTTTCATCTAGCTTATTGATATTTGAATACATTATATGCAAACATTATTACCTGTTAATTTACCACCAATTTGTAGAAAGATTGTAAAAATCTCACTGTTTCTTTTGTAAGACTTCATTATACCATTAACCTTCTACTCCTTCAGTCCACTAGAAAAAATTTCCTTAGTTAAATCACCCTTGTAATGATGCCTAAAAATGAAAACAGCGATTTGTAATATGCCTCACCAAAAGTTCACTAGCAGTAAATTATTTTCTAATGCTTGTGTTTTGCAAATGTTTACATAAATATGTCCATAGAATATACAAACACTGATTTTTAGCTAGAGGATTTTTGCCTTCTTAATTGAAAATATTTAAGAAAATCTTATGTAAAATTTAATCTTTGAAATATTTTAGTACCCTATTTTATCTGTGTTATGTATAAATACAAAAAGATAAGAAACAAATAAAACAAAAATCTGAGGTATTCAATATTTACTAATTAAAAAAGAAATCTAACTCTTTTAATTATTGTGACAGTTTTAAAAATAACATCTCTTGTAATGCATTAAGTGGTTGCCATGGTGAATGACCTTTTTACTAATGTTCTGTTGATATAAACTATATATGTACTATTTGGGGAAAATGGTTCTATTTCATTAAGTGTCTTGATTTAAAAAAATAAAATACAAATGTTTATGATGATGGTCATGATGATAATTTGAGGAATAACAATTAAGGTCATGAATGATTTCCCTCAGATATCGAAATGTTCATGTACCATTTCACAGCTGTGAAAATTATAGTGATATACAGAGTGAAAATATCTGTAAAGCCTTAAATTAAATATTCAAGGCCATAGCAATAGAAAAAGATTGATTAGAAAGTTTAATGATGTTTGGTTTCAAAAATGGCTTAAATGAAATTTTTTTTACCATTCATTTTTAAAACTTTGACTTGCCATATTTTAGAAATAATAAATAGTTATTACTCATTCTGCTTATTCTTGTACCAACCATTTGTTTTATGACTTCTATACAATAAGATAAAGGGACACCTACATTGGGAGCTCTAAGTTATTACAGAAGCATGACTTTGGAAAAGAAAGTCATAAATATATAGCTTAAATTAAATGTAAGACAGTTTGCCAGAGTTTCACACTAAAGCAATTTAATCATGCTAGTTTCTTAATTTAAAAAAAATCAGGTTTAAAACTAAACAAATTAGTAGAATAGAAAAGAGTAAAAGGCAAAAAACAAAAACAAAAAACCCCAAAACTTCTCTTCAGTGGTAACTACTTTTAAATGTCTTTCCTGGTTTTTTTAGACCACTCACACATTTTTAAGGCAAATAATACGATACTATACATATTGCTTTTTAAGTGCTCTTTTAAAAAAGTAACAATAAATAAAACTTACCACATATTTTTGATACTAACAGATGTATAGTATATCTGTATTTGGCTATATTGCAATTGCTTCACAACCATCTCTTGGTTTTTAAATAATGTCCCACTTAACTCTATTTTAAATAACGCTACAATAAAAATTGTTTACCTGCTCCTTTGTATACCACTACATTGATGTTCTAAAGATAAATTCTTGGATTTGGAAATGCTGGATGAAATAGTTCTCATACTTCTGGATTCATCCCTGACATATAAAGATCTTGGAAGTCATTACTTCCAATCTCAGAACAAGAGAATAGGTTGAGCAAACAGAAAACGAACAACTTTTCTTGGATGCCTCAAAGAACTGGGGTTGCCGAGCAGAGCACATTCTGAAGTCAGGAGGTACATGTAACTCTAGAGTACCAGTTGCTATGTGCTTACCTGTAGCAGAAGCTGCTAAAGCCACAAACTGATAAATAAACATTGCATGCCGCAGGCACCTGTCTGGCTCAGTCGGTAAACCATGTGACTCTTGATCTCGGGGTTGTAAGTTTGAGCCCCACGTTGGGTATGGAGATTACTTTAAAAAACTATTTGTGAAAAAAAAAAAAAACATTACGGGGCACCTGGGTGGCTCATTTGCTTAAGTGTCTGACTATTGGTTTTGGCTTAGGTCATAATCTCAGAGTTGTTGAATCAAGTGTCCCCCCCTTCCGGCTCTGTGTAGAGTGCTTTGGACAATGCCATTCTGTCCATTCAAAAAGGAATTATGATCTTCATCAAGACTAGGTCAATAGCATCAAATTAAATAATGAATGGAAAACAGTCCTGTTAAATTGTTTTCAGTAAGTACCTTTTCCAATTTCTCACTGCATGAAAGAGAATATTTTTGCTAAAAATGTATGAAGTTAGGAAGATTTGAATAGAGGTTACCCGGTTCCTTAGAAGTTCTCAGTTTCATCTAGAGCTGTTTTTCCTACTCAATCCCTCTGTTGTTTCCATGCACATATGTTTTTCCGATTTTTCAGTTATTTTATGAGTGCAAATGTTCCAATGCCTGTCATTCTTATGTTAAAATTAGTGTAATCATCAACCTTTATAAAATTTCTTTTCCTTGGCATTCTATTCAATAATTTCCAATGACTTCAATGTTTGACTGACAGTAGCTACGTAGAGCCATTTATTTATGAGTCATAAGAAACAATGTCAGAAATTAGTAAAATTCTAATGGTAGAAAATTTATCTTATAGATATATTTAAAAAATATTTTTAGTATTTCGTACCCAGAAAACTTTCATGCAGTTATTTTTCTAATATTTTATGTCATTTATTAAAATCTGTACCAGTGAAGCTTAAATTTCATATTCTAATTAGCCAATAATTCTTGGCTATTGGTAATAAGAATATACGTGATGTGGTTACCTTCATGTGTAGGAAAGTAAAAAAGAGCAATATAAGATTTTTAAAGAATTTCTTTTTTTTTTTTAAGATTTTATTTATTTATGTGACAGAGACAGCCAGCGAGAGAGGGAACACAGCAGGGGAGTGAGAGAGTAAGAAGCAGGCTCCCAGCGGAGGAGCCTGATGTGGGACTCATTCAGGAACGCCGGGATCACGCCCTGAGCCGAAGGCAGACGCTTAATGACTGCGCTACCCAGGTGCCCCTAAAGAATTTCTTAATTTGTATAATAGCCTCTCATTCAAACTGGGCAACTTTCAAGAAACAGCTATGAAATATTAAGTCTTCCAGGACTTTGGAATTTATTCAGTGAAGCTTGTGGCCTAGTATAAAACTATCATAGTTGCTCATACCCTTTCTCTTTAAATACCTTAATCAATGATAAACCCACTCCTTTACAGGACAGTCTCGTCCAAGTATTGACACATTTTGATTTTAGGAAGGTTTTTTTTTTTTTTTTTTTTTTTTTTTTTTTGTGATGAGCTTTCCATAGTTTTTGTCTCATTTTTTCTTTTTTTCCCCAGCACATTTTCCTTCCTTCCTTCCTCCCTCCTTATCTCCCTTCCTTTCTGTCTCTGTCTTTCCCTCCTTTATTCCTTAATTCTCTTTTTTTGTCTTGCTTCCACAAATATATACCAAAATCTTTCTAGGTACCAGGCATCATGATAGGTGCTATCGTATGGTGATTAAAATAAAACCTCTCTTTCCAAAAACTTCAGCCTACTTGAGGAAAGAAACATATGATCAGTAAAATATAGCGCCTTTTACAGATGTCATGCGAGCACACCAGAAATGCGGGTAACTCAGTTACAGAAGGGGGAACAGGAGAAATAGACATTGTGTCTCTTCTCAAGCTTGAAGCTTACCCTAGAAGTATGTGGATAGGAAGGAATGCTGTTTTAGAAACAGGGTGCATCATGTGCAAAGCCATTGAAGAAGGAGCCAAATACAATTCCTAGATTTAATTTTAGCAACCAATATTGCACATTTCAGTTTTCAATAATCATATATGGCTAATGGTTAATGTATTAGAGATCGTAGATGTAGAGCATTTCCATCACCAGAGAAAATTCTTTTCAACAATTTTGGCCTGAATTTTAACATTGTAATTGCTCTATATTTTCAATACCAATCAGCTTTCCCAATGAGTTCTTGCTGTAGTATACAAAAATCTTTCCATTTTATTGGGACCTACAATTCATTAATCTTGCTTTTATAAGTCTCCCACCCACCGCATGCCATCATTTTCTTTCTTTCCCAGTTTAAACATTATGGTCAATTATTCTCACATATTGAGTGTGGTCTCAACTTCCTTATGTCCATGTATTGCTTCTTTGCTTTCCATATTTGGTTAATAAAACCACAATTGTAATTTTCCAACTCTGCCTGTACCTACACTTGAACTACACAAGCTGACCAACCTGAAGAAAACCATACCATCGTGCAAACTGCTCACGCATTGTTCTGTGTTCACTGATTACAGGGGAGTTTTTCATGGTGACTCACCATCATACTCTATTCCTCTAGTCCATTTACTTTCTCACTCCCTTGGATAACTATTACATATGTTCCCTGAATTTCCTCAAACCTCTGCTTACATCTTGACTTATTCCACTCTGAAAATAAAATCAATCAGAAAAGAACTTTGAATAGCTGAGAATAGCAGGTCTACCAATCCATCTGCAATAAGGTCTGTTCTCTCTTCTATTATTATGGTTGAAGTCTCTATGCTTAAAACAAATGCCAGCGCTTTCACTTGCTTACTAGATATCATTCTTTATCATTTACTCAAGGACTTGAACAAAATTTTTATGATCTCTCTCTTGAACTGTCAACTTTTCCCTCTCCTCCAGAGCTTTCATGCAAAAAAAACCCATATTTAAAATGGAAATCCACTTGACCCTACCAGCTTCTAGAATTACTACTCTATTTCTCAGTTCTGTTTGTAGAAAAGACTCTTCAAACAAATTTTCTACGTTCACACTTTTCAATTCTTTTCTATTGTCACCTGAACCCACTGCAAAAAACATTCACAGTCATGAAGCTGCTGAAATTGTTCTTAATGTCATAAAAAATCTCCCTATCATTAATCCCAATAATCAATTCTCATTACTCTAGTTAGTAAAACTCACAACAGCATTTGATATGATTGATCACCTTCTCTCTCTCTCTTTCTTTCTTTCTCTGCCTCCAGAACAAAGCAATTTTTAATTTCTCTTCTTATTTAATTTTCCTCAGTCTTCTTTGCTGATTCTTCTTCATCTCCCAGGCCTTTAAGCTCTGCACTACTCTGGGGATGAGTCATTAAGCTCTTCTCTTTTCTCCCATCCCCCTCCACTCTATTTGTGAACCTGTCCAACTTCTTGGCTCTAAACAACATCTATATGCTGACAATTTCCACATTTACATCTTCGCCCAAGAACAATCCGGCTGCCTATATGATTTCTGCACTTGGATGTTTAAGAGGCATCTTGAACTTAATATCAAAGTCAGCACCTGCTTTTCCTCCCTAAAATCTGTTCTGTTCCTTAACTCTTGGTTCTCTTATCCTATTCCTATCATTTATTGTTTTCTATCAGGTTGGCCAGGTTTCTACTCTTTAAACATTCCCAGCACATTCTTACCTTCTGGTTGGAACACACTTATGTAGATTTACACTGTCTTGCTCTCTTGCCTGTGTCTAGGTCTCTGCTCAAATGCTAGCTTCTCAGTGAGACCTCCTCCTGAACATTCCTATATTTTTCCTGATTTTTTTTCTTTATAGCATTTATCTACATGCTATACATTTTCACTTTTTTAAAAGATTTTTCACGAAGAAAGAAATATAAATGCTATGAGGCATGGACATATTTCTCTATTTTGTCATCTGTGAGTGAGAAAAAGAGTATGTATAGATATTCTTTGACGGTGAATGCTGCTGATTGGTCCCTTAAAACAATTTATTGTTCCTGGGCTCATGGTTGTTAAGTAGCATATATATATATATATATTTTTTTTTTTGGGTTTTTTTTTTTTTTGCCTCCTCTACATCTGTATTTAACTTATTGTTATCTGGATCCTGGTTAGGATAGCAACCCCTTGAACTATGCAGATTAATGACCTCTAAGCCTAGGTGGAAATATACTAGGATTGCAAAAAAAAGGAGTGGCCAGAAAATAGGAGGGAACCCAAAAGAGTAATGCATCAAGAATCTAAGGAAAAATATTGCTTAAAGATGGAAGGAAGATGACAGTTTCTTCAAATAAATAAGCTGCAGGGAAATAAAAAAGATAAGAAGAGAGAACCTATAGATTAATAACAAGTTTAGAGATGGATCAACAAATTGAAAATTATGCCCTTTTTTGGATTCTGATTCAAAAGAAATCTTAAAGATGTATGAGATAATAAGAGAAATTTGTAGTTATGTATATAAAAGGGATATTTTTTGCTCTAGAGATACATCAAACATATTTACTGATAAAATATGATGTCTGCAATTTGTTTTAAAATAAGACAGTGAAGGAAACTAGCATGTGAAGATATATATGAAACCGGATTGACCATGAGTTGGTAATTGTTGAAGCTGGGTAATAAAGGCATGAAGATTTATTATACTACTATATCTTTGTATATGTTGGAAATTTTCCATAATAAAAGCTGAAAAATATGGAGGAGACAGTGATGAACATTCCACTGAAATATATTTAGGGACACTGAAACATATGCGCTGTATTTCATGTCATTTTATTGGAGTTATATAATAGAGCAATGGCTGCATTAAAGTTAATAAGATGTGAGTGGTAAAGAAAACAAACAGAAATATGGAGTAGATAAATGAGGCAACACAGAACCTTAGAAATGTGCCTTAAATTGCTTTTATTCGTGCAACCAATATCCATGCAGAGTACAAGACGTATGCTCACCAAGTGCATGAGGTAGCATGTATAGTTGCTAAAAACCAGAAAATAAAGATGACTTTTGAGATGCAGTGTCAGTTGTTAATAAATTAAGAGATAGAAGGGGAGACTCGATATCTTATGTTTAGCCAGAAGAATGGATTTCCTGTTTATCCCCATTTCCTACTTTCTGGCTGGGGGGGAGCAGAACAAATTAAAAAAAAAAAAGATAAACAGAGGGTCCATTTGATTTTTTCACACACCTAATTTCAAATGTTTAAGATATCTAAAAAAAAGAAAGAAAAAAAAAAAAAGGAACACTGCGACCACCACCATTTTTCAGGTTGTAGTTAGAAAATGGTAACTATTATGTACATAACACATCAATGGATGTAGGGACTACAAGAGAGATACTGGCATGATGCATTTAGTCATAAAAGGGCTCCAGTGCCAGGAGGGAAACTGAGAAGATCCGTAGGTCTTCATGGGCTCAGGAGGTCTTCTAGGTCAAAGTTTTTATAACAAGTTTAGCTGGTGGGGACAGGGAATGTTACACACATCGGTGAGATGACCTCGGCCAGAAGACTGAAAGGGACTCTTATTTGACACTCTCCTGACTGCCTCAGAACCTCTTCTATCTTTGAAATAAGGTGACATGGATAGTAGGTCACAGCATTTAACAAGGGAAGGGCCAACGCTTCCCAGACACTGTGCCGCTGTCTTCCGTGGGTCCATGACTTCCCTTCCTACCCTCCTCCCTCACTTCTGAATATAAAACCTGGAACCTGAGGCAGAGAATAAAAACGGAAAATTTTAACTAGACTGTGACTAATTTATACATCACAAATTGATTCATTAATCACCGGATTGGACTAAATTTAACTGAAAGCAGTTATCTGTCATTAGACAGACTGGGGACTCAGAGTCAAAGATTAAAAGTCAGCTCTAAAAATAAAGAATAGCCTAATTTCTAAATCTGAATTAGTGAATAAACTGGTTAGTTATGCCTCTTTGAGACAACTGTAAGAAAAGTTTTTAAATAGAAAACAAAAAATAAGGTGTGATATCTGTAAGGTAATTTGGGATTAGGGGTTGGATCAAGATAAATATTTTATTTAATTCAGGAGTTAATCATGTTTAAGAGCCGATGAGAAAGATCCAATTGAAAGAGACCTTGAATATTCAAGAGGAATGAGATAGTGTTAATTTGAGTTTCTGACAAGCCATGAAAAAAAATTACAGGAAATAGACATGAAGTTATTGCCATTACGGGAGATGGCAAGATGGGCTTAATATAGGCAGGTTAATAGGTAGCCAAATAAGAGACAAAATAGTTGATTTTGTGGTCACCCAAATTCATCTTAGGAGACTAAAACTGTTTTATGAATATATCTTCTGAACCAATTTCTTGTTAATTCTCATTGGAATGTTTTCCAATTAAAAAAAAAAAGGTTGAGGGAATGAATAATAGAAATGTTATGTAACTCAGTAGGGATATTTTAAGGCATATTTATTTTTCAAATTTTATTTTGCATCATGCATATGCAATATGTGCACAAATCTGAATTTTGGAAAGTTCTGTGTATATAAAGAAACAAATATTAATCCATCTTGTTTTTAATTTGAGTGATGGTTGTACAGATGTGTTCAGTTTGTGATTTTATTAAGCTGTGTACTTATGATAAGTGCACATTTTAAAATGGGTATTACATGTCAATAAAACGTTTAAACATTCAATATCATAATTAATATTTGGTATTTTTTCTATGAATGTTTTATAGTCTAAAGAGTAATTTTTATCAGAGGCTAGTGACCTACAGACTGGAGCCAAATCCAGTTACTGATTTTTTTCTGTTAATATAAGTTTTATTGGAACAGAGCCATACCCTTTGTTTATGTATTGTTTTGGGGGCTACTTTTGCCATACAGCAGCAGAGTTGAGTAACTGTAAAAGACACTTTATGGCCTGCAAAGCATAAAATATTTACTATCCCACCCTTTGCAGAAAAAGTCTGCCAATTCTTGCTATATATTTAGTTCTTTTTTTTTATTAAATGGAACATGTCATGTGTATATGAATAAATATATCCAGTTTAACTGCATCATATTTTACCAAATATAATTTATTTAGTTATTTCCCAATTATGGAAGTTGTTTTTAATTTTTATATTTTATCTCTTTACTCATGAGATCTAGTGTAATATTTTCCTAGGAATATATTCTGAGAAGGATAGACATTAAAACAAAGGGCACAACAACATAAACCCTCTGAGTATATATTAGTAAATTGATTTCCATATATATTCCACCTGTGTCTTTCCCATCAACAATCATACAAATATTCAAGAACCATTTATATTGTTTTCTGCAATAAGTATTATTATAATAAAAACAAACTTATTAAACATGATAAGGTTTGTTAGTTAATTTAAAAATAATTTAAACTAGAAAATCATAGGAATGCAATATATACATAACTTGTAATATCTATTTTTACAGAAATTGGGTAACCATGTATTATTCACCAATATCTTAATTTTGGTCCAGGCACTTACCTGGCCTTGATCATATTTTGCTTTTTTTTACCTTCCATAAAAATATCACAAATATGTTATCTACAAGTTTTAGTTGTGTTCTTCCCCAGTTCAGTTAAAAAGTGGATATATGTTTGAAGGAATCCTGGTTTTAGACTAATTTGAATATTTACAATTTTATTGTAAAATTTCCATAATACTCTTGACCAAAGCTTATTTGACACCTTTTAAGAAATGAATGAGAGATTGAGTCTTTCCAAAACATTCAACTCAGTTTCCATAGAAACAAAGCTCTCTTACCTCAGCCATAGATCATGGTTTATATAACAGTTAGTTAATGTATGTAATTTGCACGTATATTTGAAATAAGGGGAACCTGGGTGGCTCAGTCAGTTAAGAATGGACTTTTGGTTTCAGCTCAGGTTATGATCTCAGGGTCCTGAGTTTGAGATGCTTGGAGGGCTCTGCACTCAGTGGAGAGTCTGTTTGAGATTCTCTCTCTGGCTCCCTCTGCCCCTCCCACTTGTGCTTTCTCTCACTCTCTCTAAAACAAACAAATAAATCTTTAAAAAAAAAGAAAGAAAAAAATTAAAATCTACAGACTACTGATAAGTACACCACTTAGTGGAACATTCTAGTGCTTAACCTATTAACCATGATTATTCTGCATTCAATGGGTATTAATGAATATATTTTACAATTGAAGTAGTAGGTTTTACATTGACTAATTTTTTATGTTGACCAAGTCATTTTTCAAGTTTTTAATAGGTTTTGAGTAATATGTATATGTATGTGTTTGTTATGTGTGCAACACTAATCAACCTTTTTAGAAATATATTTCTCCCTTTGCTCTATTCATTTTCTTTTGAGATCATCTAGAACTTTATTTCCAAATTATTACTTTTTAAAAAGTTGTCATCAGTTAGGCTTAATAACTTTTAGTTTATTCTATAATATCATTTCTTGTATCTCAGGTTGTTTTTAGATTTTCTAAAATGTATTTTTTAGTTACAATATGTTATGGTGAAAATATTAAACAATGTTGTCTTAATACATGAAAGTAAAGGAATGACTTTTGTTCAACAAAACTAATGATACTTTGGGGTTATGTGTATGAGTTTAATGAGCTGTTCATGTATTTGCGTACATTTAGCTATATTTTAAAATAATACAATGGCATATGCTCAAGGATGATAGTAAAATAACATTAACCTTCATAATATTTGTCAAATATGTTACAGTGAAATCTTTGACTAAAATACCTACTGAAATTTATTAAATTAGTGTTTCCATGTATTTTAAAACTCCCATAACTTCTCTAGATAAGTTTGAAGAGTTTTGCTTTCACCTAATGTATTTGGATATTATCATATATATTGTAGATTTATTTTTAAAATCTGAATTATAGTTCAGTGCACAAAATATTATGTAACCTTTTTTGAATCCTGAAAACATAATCAATGTTGACAGAGACTTAATCTGAATATATATCCACATTTAGTGTTACCTTTAACATGATGTTATGTTAGGTCAAACATTGTAATATTGACCTTATTAAAGAATCACGATAAAATGCCTACCTCTGAAAAATATTTGAGACATGTTATTTTGATTTCCATTTTTCAGAGAAAATGTGAAAAAACATTTAAAAAACAGATTTTTAAAAAATAATTAAAATATTCTAAAAACATTTAAATACAGTTTACTTTAAACCCTTCATAGCTTTATTGAAAGTTAAGATATGACAGTTTTAAAACTGATGGTTACTAGAGGGGAGAGGAGTGGGGGGATGGGTTAGACAGGTGATGGGGATTTTAGAGTGCACTTGTCATGAGCACTGGTGCTGTATAAATGTTGGGTGTACTGAAATAATATAATACTATTATATATATTATTATCTTACTAATTACTAATATATATAATATTAGTTTCAGTACACCCAAAACGGATTTTATACTGTGTGTTAAGTAACTGGAATTTAAATAAAAACTTTAAAAAAAGAAAAGACAGTTTTAGTCTCAAAATCAAAAGCCCTCTCTTTTTACATCATTGTAAAGTTAATAGCTCAGACAAGAGAGAATTTTTATAAACATTTTTATCTCTGTGAAAAAGAAAAAGAGTAAGAGAATATCAAATATGAGAATGGCCTAAATAAAAGATAAATGACAGAGGCAATAGAATCTCAATATTACTGCATCACAGCAGGATACATGTACCATTAGAAATGACTTACTGTAGAATGTTAGAAATGTTCTACATACATAATGTGATAGGAGTAGGAGACATGTATAAGGTATGTGTAGCTTTTGCTAAGGATATCTCAGCGCGAAAGAGAAATTTCAATCAGTATCCATTCTGCACTGCTAGAAAGATGAGTGAGGTCATATCTACAAAAGCACAAGAAATTTATACAAATTTCGACCAAGGCATAAGATGTAGAGTAAACTAATTGCTGAATACCTAAGGGTACATATAAATAGCTCAGGGATTCTTTCTGCTATTGGAGTTGTGGAATGTATCTAACCATAGTCAAAACTACAGGAAATTTGGTCAGTTGACTTCTTTATCATCCAATGACATTTTTGTTTTCAAAGTCATTAAAACAATGATGCAAGCAGACAGATTTACTTTTTATGATAGTGGCACTTTGCTGGTAGAGATTTCAAATAAATTCTAAATCATCATCTCAAAATGCACATTGAAACAGGAAGACACTGATTATCCACTGGTAGTAATCAATCTTTTTGTGTTTTTGACACAATTCTGAATAAAAGAATTTGAGTGGCATAATTGAAGAAATTAAAACATTCAAAAGCAACACAAAAGAAGTCATCATTAATTACAGTAAAATTAAGTGCTAAACTATAAAAATATCTTCTACTGTCTATCAACACATCTAAGTTTATGTACTATCATGTGTTTGGCTGTCCTTCAACATTTTTATGTCACTGTTTGAATTAAACTATTAAATTGCCTAAGTTCCTCGATGCAAAACTGGACCTCACAATGACAAAGTTTGCCTTTCCTGATTAGGGAGAATTTTAAAAAGATTTTAAACAAAGAGAATAATAGCTAAAAGCTAGTTGCATATTTCTTCCTCACAATTGCTTGAGAATTCTTTTGGGAATTAATATAACTGTCAGCACAGGTGGCACTACCAGCTAAACAGGGTGATTTGAATTAAGAGATACATCTTCCCAGAAACATGTCCCAACCTTGATTTTCTGAGTTTCATTGATTCTTACTATTTTAGAATTGTGAAAAAACTGTTACAAACCAAGTTTCAAAGGTTAGACCAGGGGAAAAAAAACAAAAAACAAAAAACAAAAACAAACAAACAAACAAAAAACCCTGGGAAAAAGACGCAGGATTTGATGGTTTTAATTGAAGTGAGATTTTTAAAAAATGTTTCTGGCTTGACATAATGCAAGAAAGCATAGAGGACTTATTATATGGGCATAAGGGCAGTGAAGAGGATAAGAATCCATACATAGAGAGATATTGCATACAGTTACCAGTTTAGGATTATGCAGCATGAGCCTGCATACTATATAAAAATTCTTGGCCTAAGCTTAGGATTTCAAATTTGAGAGCCCTTTAGGAGTTCAACTCTAGCAAATACCGAAGTGGAGTATACTGAAATATTTCACATTATGAAAACACAGGACCACAAGAAAAATCTAAAAACTAAAATTTCAAATGATTAATCTTAATATTTGAGCTAATTTTGTTTTAAAAATATTTATTTGGGTTTGGGCATAGTAATATATTTTTATGGTTTAAGATTATGAAACCAGTATGCAATAAAAAATACTCTCACTCTGTCAGTGTCCTTAATACCCATTAAATTTCTTCTGTCTTTTTTACACAGGGTTTAGCCATATATAGAATTTTTCATATTTTGACATATAAATAGTGGTATGATAAACACACTGCTCCTTGTTTCCTTTTTATTAATTAAAATATAGCTTAAAGATATTTGTTTTTATAAGTGCATGCATTTTTTTCTTAATAAAAACCACTTACTGAGATATGATTGACTTCTCTCTCTTAGCATAATGTCTTCTAGGTTTATTCATGCTGTCACAAAATTCAGGGTTTCCCTCTTTTTAAAGGCTAAATTATATTCTGTTATATGTAAATACTACATTTTCTTATTCATCTATTGATAGACATTAATGTTGCTTCCAGATCTTGGCTATTATGAATAATACTACAATGAAAACAAGAGTTCAGATATGTCTTCGATATCCTGCTTTTAATTCTTTTGGATACCCAGAAGTATGATTGCTGGATCATATGATGGTTCCTTTTTTAAACTTTATGAGGGATCTCCATACTCTAAATTGCTGCTGCACTCAATGTCCGCGGTAGCCAAACTGTAGAAAGAGCCGAGATGACCATTGACATTTGAATGAATAAAGAGGATGTGGTATATATATATATACAATGAAACATTACTCAGCCATCAGAAAGGATGAATACTTGCCATTTACATCGACATGGATGGAACTGGAAGGTATTATGCTGAGTGGGATAAGTCAACCAGAGAAAGACAATTCTCATATGAAACAGCACAGAGGGTCAAAAGGGAAAGGAGGGAAAACTGAATGGGAAGTCATCAGGGGGAGAAAAACCGTGAGAGACTCTTAACTATAGGAAACAAACTGAAGGTTGCTGGAGGGGAGGTAGGTGGGGATGGGGTAATTGGGTGATGGGCATTAAGGAGGAAATGTGATGTGACGAGCACTAGGTGTTATATGCAACCGATGAATTATTGAACTCCTCATCTGAAACTAATGATGTTTCAGATTACTAATTAAATTTAAATAAATAAATAAATAAATAAATAAATAAATAAATTGCTGCTGCACCATCTTATATTCCTAACAACAATGTACAAAAGTTCTTTTTTCTCCACATCTTTGCTAATGCTTGTTATGTTTTGTTTTTTTGTGTTTTTTTGTAATAGTCATACTTTTGTTTTATTGAGATATAATTGCCATGTAACGTGTAAATTCAAGGTGTACAATGTGTTATTTGATACATTTATGTATTTCAATATGGTTACCACTGTAGCATTAGCTAATACCTTTATCACATCACATTACTATCACTTCTTTTTG
This sequence comes from Ailuropoda melanoleuca, assembly GCF_002007445.2. Lineage (NCBI taxonomy): Eukaryota > Metazoa > Chordata > Mammalia > Carnivora > Ursidae > Ailuropoda > Ailuropoda melanoleuca. Next base: position 151,904,710 of record NC_048219.1, read on the forward strand.
TAGTGGAGAGCAATTAAAATCTTATGTCTTAGTAACTGTGAAGTTTATAATATAATATTGTTGAATATACCCTGTATGATGTGCATTAGATATACAGGACTTACTTATCTACTAGTTACTAGTCTGTACCCTTAGATAATATCTCCTCAATTTCTTCACCCTCTAGCCCCACCATTCTATTTTTGTTTTTATAAGTTCAACTTTTTTAGATTCCACATATAAGTGATATCATACAGTATTTGCTTTTCTCATGTCTGTCCATGTTGTTGCAAATGGCAGGATTTCCTTTGTTCTCGAGTCTGAATAATATTCAATTAAATATATGTGTGTGTGTGTATATATATATATATATATATATATATATCTCACATCTTCATTATCTGTTCAACTTTGATGAACACTTAGATTGCTTCCATAGCCTAATAGTCATGAAGTGATAACTTACTGTAGTTTTGATTTCTTCTTCCTTGATGATTAGTGATGTTGAGCATCTTTTCCTATACCTGTTGGCCATTTGTATGTCTTCTTTGGAGAAATGTCTATTCAGGTCCTTTGCTCATTTTTTATTGGGTTATTTGAGTTTTTGGCTATTGAGTTGTAAGATTTCCCTATATAGTTTGGAAATTAACCCCTTATCAGATATATGGTTTATAAACATTTTCTCCCATTCCATAGGCTACCTTTTCATTCTATTGATTGTTTGCTGTGCAGAAGCTTTTTAGTTTGGTGTATTTCCACTTATTTTTGCTTTTGTTTCTTGTGCTTTTGGTGTCATATTCAAGAAATCATTGTCAAGACCAATGTCAACGGATACTCTTCTATGTTTTCTTTTAGGAATATTACAGTTTCAGGTCTTACACTTAAGTCTTTAATGCACGTTGAGCTGGTTTTATATATAGTATAAGGTAGGGGTCTAATATCACTCTTTCGCACATGAATATCCAGTTTTCCCAAAATCTTTTGTTTACAGATTATCCTTTATTGGGGATTCTTGGTGCCTTTGTCGGAGATCAATGAACTGTACATGTATAGGTTTATTTCTGGATTCTATTCATCTTTTCCTATTTATTTACCAATTATTCTCCAAATTTTTGTATTTCTGTTTGTGATCTTTTTATATATAAGATGGTAATTTATTAAACATTTTCTATAAAATTTTATTGAAGTATGACAGACATTCTGTAAAGTGAACTAATCTGAAGTTTATAGCTTGAGGAATGTTTACAAGTTGTAAAGAAGAACGCTAGTGATTTATAAACATATTACTAGCACCAAAGAAGTCTGTTTTATACCTTCATTCCCTCTGAAAACAAAAGTAACCACTACTCTAACTTCAAGTGCCATAGATTAACTTTGCTAGATATTATGTAATTTCTATTTAGTAATGGATTATATGATTATACTATATTTTTTAGGCATTCTAATGTTGAAAGTCATTTGATTTCAAATGACTGCTATGAGTATTTTATATATGTCTTTTGTTGAATGCACTTACCTTCTCATTTTAGCCATTCTGTCAGATAGATAGATATATATATATAAATATATACACACATAGTGCTACCTCAAACTTGTATTTTCACTCTAATGAGATTGAGCACCTGGTCAGATGCATATTTAGATATCCTTTTTCTCTGAGCATTTTTTTTTTTAATCTGTTGGCTGATTTTCCTACTGTGTTATATTTTTTTTAAATTGACTTGAAGAGTGCATTTATATAATCTGGGGCAATATCACCTTCTTGCAGTTATTTCACCTCAGATGTACTAGGACCTCACATGAGATATTAAGGTTGGGGAAGAGGCTGGAGAAGGCCTTAATGATGGTGCAGATTTGGGAAAATATAGCAAGCTTCACCATAGGAAAGTTGTTAAGGCCTGCCTGGATCCTCTTCCTATTCTTCCAATCTCCTTGTAAATAAAATCTTACTTTCCCCCTCACATTTTCTGGGACATTCTTTTGAGAATAAAGATAAATATCAGTGGAGACCATAGTACCAGCCCAGAATGATTGAAATGATGTAAATTGAGGATTCCTGGAAGATAAATCTTCCTAGGCACATGTCCCAATCTTGGTGTTTCTGACAATTTCATTTTTTTTTTTTTTTTTTGGTCTTTAGGGTTAAAGCATCAAATGCCATTCTAATACACTATTTGGAAAGTGAATCATTAGAAAATTGTTACAAAGTGTGTTTAAAAGTAAACTAGAACAAAAACCTAGGAAAAAGTAGACAAGGATTGATGGTTTTGATCAATGTGAGATTGAAAAAACAAAGAAAGAAAGAAACAAGCAAACAAAAGTCTTTGCATGAAATAACCTAAGGAATCACAGTGAACTTATCATAGGGAGGGAAGAGTAGAGATGGCAAAAATACATCATTACTTTCCAGTCCATTTTTTTTCTTTTTCTTTGAAGTCTAGGGAGACAACTTAAAGCCCTAATCTATTTTTTGTTAACCTCTATGCCTCATGAAGGGGAACATTCTCTGGGGGAAAGAGGAAGGTTGTAAAAAGATCCAGCACATTTCAATGTGTTTTTCTTTGGTTAATTGATTTGATTTCTCAACTCCTGAATTCCTTGGTTTTTCCCTAATGCCTTCAAATAGATGGGGAGTTTGTTTCAAATTGTGCTTGTTTTTGTTTTTGTTTTATATTGTATTTATTGTGATTGTTTTAGTAATTTATCAAGTTTTTTAGAGTTCTTTACGCAATAAAGTGTATCTAGCCCCACCAACCTATATGGAAGTATAATTCCATTGATGATGATGATGTTAATGATATTTTTTTTTCAGACACACAGAGAGAGAGCATGGGGAAGAAGGGGCAGAAAGAAAGGGAGAGAGAGAATTTTAAGCAGGCTCCATGCCCATTGTGGAGCCCAATGCGGGTCTTGATCTCACAACCCTGAGATCATGACCTGAGCCAAAATCAGGAGTCAGAAGCTTAACCAGCTGAGCCACCCAGGTGCCTCCATTGATTATTTTAAATTATAAGAAACATTTGATCATAATATTCATCTGTTAGGTAAATGTATTTCCTCTGGTAAATGTTCTTTATCTATTGATAGTCTTTGATACTGTTCAGCTAACTTTTTAAAATTGAATCTTGTCACTATGCTATGTTAGTTCCTTTTATCATTACCTTTTACTGAATTCCTTGGATTTTTCTGAATCAGTTACTTGCTAGAATACCCCAGTTTGGGAAAGGAGTATCATACATTATGATTGGCTTTTCAAAGCAAAGTGTCAATTATCTGAAGCCACAGTTTTTGCTGCTATCTGCAATATGGTTTGTCTATATTCTCATGTAACCTTGTTTCCTGTATTAATTTGAATCCTATCAAGTCTGTGGCATACTGGCACAGCTTTATTCACCCTACTTCCAAAATCAAATGATGCAAAGAAGGTATGTATCTTTCTACCTTAAATAATGCACACTTTATTTAGTAAATATATTTCCTGATGGCTGGTAGTTTTCTGAGATCCACCACTGCATGGCATTTTCATCCAGAAGATTGCTCTCTGAGGCTCCTTTTTTTCCACCTATTATTGCATGGTTCCTTCTTGATCTTGCATTTTTTGGTGGGATTGGCAGGCTTTTTGCAATATTAGATAATATGTACATCTAAGTTGCATAATTATACTCTTCTGTATGATTGAAACATTTTATAATAAAAAAGGTAATGGTAACAGGTTATGATGAATGAAGAGGAAGTGTCAGGACATTTTCAGAAATTTTGTTTATGTAACTAAGAATCTTATCAATCTTACATTAAATAACTACTTGGAAGTTGCATATGCGCTCTGTCTCACAAATGATATATTGAACTTCTAAAGAATAAGATCACTTTTATCATTTTCCTCTCACACAGGGTTCTGCACACAGTGACGATGTACAAGTATTGTAGATCATTAACCAGCTAGCCATCTATCTTTATGTTAGCAGCTATTGCTAAAGCCCCAAGCTTGCTCATGTTGGTAATTTGGCTTCTTAGAGAAGACTGCAAATTGTGATTACTTAAACGGTGTCTTGATTTATAACTGCTGCCTGTTGGTGTGATTGTTCTAAGGATGCAAGTCCGTAAATGCTGATAACTCCACTGTATGATTTCAAAATTTGCTAGTATTCAGTTTTCATTATTTTGTTTAGCTAATAGTAAAATTGTGAATAACTACTTGAATGTATATACATTAACTAAATTATATCTTTTTTCATTCAACCCTTCTTGGTCTTCAAGCAAGCTTTCAAAAGTGTGTCTTTTCTAGTCCAAAAAGAAGTGACTGCTTAAAAAGTCCCAAATGACTTCACAGGTGAGTCTAGGATTTAGATGGTTTAGTATTTAGATGAAGTAACATTCTCTGCACCATAAAACAGCTATTTCCCCTAAATTCAGTAGAATATCCCATGACAAAAAGTTTTTTTTTAAATCCTTTAACAAAATAATTTTGTGTCCAATGCTACTGCCCGTGTCAAACATCACAACAGAGATATTTTAGCAAAATGGTCCCCTTTCATATAAGACAACATGGTCGATAAGGTCAGTGTCTAAATGCACCAGTAAAATAGACATTTAAATCAGTATTACTTACTCTAAATACTTTTTGATAATAGTATCAATGTGTGGTATATAGGCTTTAGTTTCAACTAAAGATCTATCATCTATCAGAAAGTAAAATTAGTAGTTTTGCTGATGTATACTTTCTCTGCTTGCTATAATATATGTTGCAAATAACTAAGAAAGATATACTCATTTCAGAGTATATTACATTTGGGATTTATTATATATCAAAAGTCATCTAATTTAGCTTACCAAATTTTATATTCATAAAATATAGATGAAATCAGAACAAATACTATTGAGGTTATGATGCAGTTTTTATCTTTAAGGCAATAAGTCTATTGATTTTGTTGGCATAGTCAGATTTGACCCAACGGTATATAAGTCATGGAATAGAATTATACTCTATGTTTGAGTTTATTACCCTTTGAAGATAAAATGTTGCCTTTTTGTTTGGAATGGGAAACCCAACTCTGAGTTTTCCATTAAAATACCTCTTTTTATAATCACTCCTTATGAGAATGAAAAAATTTTGTATTAGAGCATAATCCAATAAATAGTGGATTAGCGATGACACATCTTTAGAAGAGGCTGACAGACATTTGATTTTTTATGTCTGAAAATCCTGTCAACATCGGCATTTTTGGACTATCCACGGTCTCTGGGCTGCAGTCAGGGCCATCTGTCTGAGTGGCAAACTGCCTACTCATAAATTAGTTGGACCATTTCATCAGGGCAAAAATGCCAAGGAATAATAACTACAAAAGAGCAGATTATATATTTCATCACCTGCTGCTGCATCTATAGAAAACTCACATTCACTACAGTGTTGTCACCAATACCAATGCTGTCTAATCTTCCTGATGTGGGGCCCTAAAAAGAGGCATGATGGAGACATTTTAGGTTATCTAAGATGTTATAATTTACATATCAATCTTGAACTGAAAGGAACAGGCAAGAGTAATTCGTGAAGCACACATCCAGATAAACAAGTCCAGGAAATATTAAAATATGTAATAACATTAAAGTGATGGTTGTCATTGTTCTACGATGGTGATACCTTTTCATATGAGACAACTTCGTGAATTATAATAAATATTTTAATAATGAGAAAAGGAAAAGAAAATGTGTGCACATGTGTGCATTTCTTCAGGAAAATAGAGTGTTTGGATTTTCATATCAGTAACTTATTGGAAATAAATTACTCCATTTGTTTTCAATAGATAAAAAGTTATATAAATTAATATAATTTATGTATAATTTACCATTTATTTTGTAATTCTCCTGATGATATCTAATGAATTCACTTGAAAGATTGTTGATCTCTCATGTGTCTTCTTAGGAATCATGAATTAGCTCATCTTTTATCACAAATAGTATGTATACCTATCTTTTTTAGAGCCATCCATTTTCTTTCCCAGGAATACATTTACTTTCACAAAAAATAAGTGGAAGAATGTTCTATAAATTCACTGACTACTTTAAATATTTTGATTCTTATATTATTTAAAACCATCTCATATTTTGATTGTGAAAATAATCTAAGTTTGGTAACTTCTCTATCAATTTCCACACACAGACAGTATATTTAACATTTTTCAAACCATCATTGTATCTCAAAGCATAGGGAATGTACCTAGTGTAATAATGCAGACTGGTAAAGTTGATTGTGAAAGAAGTCTAAGCAGTTTTTGCATATTCTAAAGATTCCTTCACTGTCAATTAAAAATGAAGTTTTTTTATATGATGAATAATGGAATACTATATGAATGCTAATGGAAAGGAGCTGAGAGTAGACACAATTTCGAATATATTATGTGGAATCCTGGCAATAGGCCATAATGAAAGTGCTCAACTTGTACTATTATGGGAGTTTCAGTGCCCCTTCAATATCAATCCAATAGCCCACTATATCATCTTTCTTTTCCATTGAATAGGATGTTGTAAAGAAATAAATTATGTTAGCTTTGCAGACTCAGCAAAACTTTGTGAGGCTATACCTTTTAAAAAATTAGATCCTTTTCCTACCTTGAATGACCCGGAAGTTTTAATTTAATGAAACCATTAGCCTACAACATAACACCAATAACTTAGGAGGGAAGTCTATGATTCAATCTTCATACCTCTTCCATCTAACATTTTATTGTTATACATGAAAATGTTCATTTTTGAATGATTAGTTTAAGCTATAAGCTGTTGATACTGAGCTCCACATGTCTAACCTCCAAATATTCATTATACATTGGATTATATTAAAGGGTGTTTTTATTCTTTGAGTTTTTGTTATAAACTGTGTTCTACTCACTTTAGGAATTTAATTTTTTAAAGAACATTGTAAAGACTTAATGTCTCAACACCTCATAGATAAAATTTATGTATCACAAAATAAAATGAAAAAATCAAACAAAAGGGATAATCACGTTCTATGGGATTCAGAAAAGGGAAAGTAGATATTCCACTGAAGAGAGAAAAGAAGATCTCCATGGGGAGATATTGTATTTGTATTTGACCTTGGATAATCATTTGGGCAGGGAAGCAAAGTCTGTCTAAAATGGAGGATAAAAATGGACAACAGAAAATCCAGCTACATCTCATCAATAAGTTATCAAGAAAAGTCACAAGCAATATCACTCTAATCCAGAGAGAGGGTCACAAACATAAACGGAGACTTACTCTGGGGTAAAAGTATAAATGGAAGACTAAAGGTTGAGGGTGAAGCAAGAACATTAAGTTGAAAAAAATCTTTTATAATCCTAACTGCACAAGATAACTCTGGAGGAATTTTATGCCAATGATGCATTGACAGTAACCATAGCAAAAAAGTAAAACAAAACAAAACAAAGCAAAAACCTCAACTCTGGAATAGATTGACTAACTCCCCACAATATCCATCAAGCAGAAAAAAATGTATGCCCTTTTCCGGGAAAGAATGCTATTAGCCTCAGTCTCTGCTGTTCTATATCCATAATTCAGTGACCAACACTCAAATAAAATTATAAGAAACAGACCAAAAAAAAAAAAAAATGTCAATCCAGTTTCAAGAGACAAAGCAAGCAGTAAAACCAGACTCAGAGGTGAATGCATATGTTGGAACTAAAATACAGAAAATTTTAAATAACTATTACATTGTATAACATATAATGTGTGACATATACATAGTGGGAAAGAGAAAATATGCATAATGATGGAGAATTTCAGAAGGTAATGGAAATAATAAAAGTCAAATAGAAATGCTAGAAATTGAGGCTATGGTAACAAAGATGAATTTTTTAAAGACTCATAGTGGACTCATCATAGTTGAGTAAAGAATCAGGAAATTTGAAAATAGGTCATTAGAAATTAACCATACTACATGGAGAAGAATAATTATAAGAAAATAATAGAAGTGAACATTCAAAAAATGTACATTTTTGGAATCTCAAAAGAAAACACAGAGAAAATAGGAAATAAATATTTAAAGAGATAATGGCCGAAAATTTTCCAAAAATAACAAAAAGACACCAAAATTCAGGTCCAACAATCACAGTGGACCCCAAACAAGATGGACAACACACACAAACATGTATCACCTAGACATTTCATAATGAAACTGCTGAAAATGAAAGACAGAGAGTATTGGAGGTATCCAGAAAAAAGGACCCATTACATACAAAGAAGCGTAGATAATAAACATACCAGCCTTACATTCTGAAACTGTACAAACCAGAAGACAATGGGCAACTTCTTCAAAAAACTGAAAAAAAATACCAGCCCAGAATTCTACACTCTACAAAGATATCTTGGAAAAATGAAAGAAGAGAAGACTTTCAGCCAAATGAAAACTGAAAGAATTTAGTGCCAGCAGATCAGTAGGGGGAAATAGATTAGATAATGAATTATTTGACTTCAAATAAAAAAGTGCAAAATGCAGTGGGATGTGATGTTGATGCTCAAGGGCACAGTTTGAATAGGGATTACAAATTTTGGAGGGGTAGATATTTAGAAGAATGTAAAAACCAGGCCATCTCTCAGAAACTGTTTGAGGACTGAGAAGGGCACTGGGATTATGGTCTTGAAGTGGAGTCCAGATATGGAAAAATTGAATAGGCATAATCAAAATTTTTTGTTACAAAAAATTGCTCTGGAAAGATAGCTATGGAATTAAGAAAAATTAAGAAAAATAGTAGAGAAATACTTTATTAATTAAATGTGCCTAACTTGATAAATTAAATACTAAATTAATTAAATGTGCCTAACTTGATAAATCAATTAATGCTTTTAAAGTTTATAATATAATGACATAGCTTTACAGAGTGTTTTTCTGATTATATATTTTGAATATTAAGTTAATTAGCCCAATATCATATATTAAATGCTAAATATAAATTTAAAACTAAACATATTATATATTATAATTTTAAATTTTTAATGATTATGTTGTAAAGTTTTATGTTACTAAGTTTTTGCCACTTCATGTCTTACACATTTATATCTCTTCTTATAAAATAGAGGCGATAGCAATCAGTCCTTGTAGTAACTACAAGTCAGAAAGCATTAAGTAGAAGAGCACTTTTCTGTTAACTAATTTTAAATAGTTCCCCTCAAACTCTAATGTACAAAATCTTATTAAAATACAGATTTGGACATAACTACGTGGTATCTGAGGTAATGCAAGTCTAACCTACACAGCAACATCCACCATCAAGATAAATGGTAAGCAGACTCAAATTTTTAAAGCGGGGTGATTAATGAGACATCACCAAATGTGATGCAAGGAAAAGCTTGACAAATGCTTGTACATTAAATTTTGGTGTTTCTTGCTGCTGTCAGAAACCAGAAATCACCAAGTAAAACGGTCAGAGCTAGCCTGACAGCTGAAGAAATGTCAATTAGAGAAGAATTGAGGTGCTTCATAAAATAGTCATCGAGCCAAACACTAAACGTACATGTTAGGTCATCCAGGCAGTAGCCAACATACAAGCTGCATACAAAGTAATGAGAGAGCATAGCAGAGGTCATTTAAGTTGGCTGAGACAGAGGACTGTACAACCAACCCACAGAAGTGTCAGCTATTTGTGGTTTGAATGTGTAAGCATTTGTATGGTTTGTTACACAATACTAGCTAATTAGTAAACTTAAACACCCAAATGTCTATGATCTTTTCTAGAGTGTACAGTGTCATATTAATGGTATCAACCTAGATTTTCTGCCCCTTGATTCATCAGCTTTCATATGACCTTAGATTCTATTAAAATCTTCCTTGCTTAGTATTTTTGAGTTCATAGGAGAATATTCCTTCTTTCTCCTCAACTTCAAAAATGTTGATGGCCTTAGTCTCCTTCAACTTGTGGTTGCCTATGAGGTCATTTGAGGTGGCGACCCCACTTTGTTGATACATATGGGGCTCGTTGTGTCAATGTCAATGTCTCTGAATTATCTATCTCCTGAGTCTCCCCTCTAACATGCCAAAGTTATATTGCTTTCCCAGGAATCCTGAGTTTTTCTTCAATATCACACCATTACACCATTGCCTTCTCTCTTTTTATTTTTTATTTTTATGCTCTGTCATACTTACAAGAATTTTTGAGGGAGACACAATTCAGCTCACTACAAGCATTCCTTGTGTTTTCAAGTGGAATTGAATTATTTTCTGGCAATACTTACTTTTATCCTCAAGAACGTTCTTTCCTTCTTGTAAGTTGGTTCTGCTCATCGTGAATTTTTAGATTTTGTTGATCTGGGAATGTGTTTATTTCATTTTATTTGTGAAGGATGATTTCACATGTCAGTTTACTTAATTGTGTCACACATTTCTCAGAACCTGTGGTCTTTTTTTTTTTTTTCCATTTATATCTCCTTTGCTTTTCAGGCTGAAAGATCACTATTGACTGTCTTTGCATTCATTGATCCTTCTAACAAGTCAAATAATAAATTTTCATTTTTGTTGTTGTGCTCTTCAGTTCTGTCCTTTTTGTAATTTCTATCTCTGTATTGATAATCTGTATATGATGAGTCAGTGCCAACATACCTTCCTTGAGTTCTTTAAGCATGGTGTTCTTTTGTTCTTTGACCATTGTTGTAATAGCTGTCTAAAGGCTTTGTTTACAAAGTCCAATATCTGTGGTTCTGTTGAGTGTCTTTTTCCTGAATGTGGGTCACGCCGTCTGTTTCTCTTCATGTCCTAGTAAGTTTTTTGATGAAAACCGAACATTTTATACACAAAGCAATTGTGGATACAGATTAAACCCTCCTTTCAGGAGCAACTGTGATGTTTTCTTCAATAGACATTTGAAAGTAATCTACTATTTTCTGAATATTAAAAAGTATTTTATTAAACATAAGGGTTTTATTTATTTCAAACCCACTCAACCTATACATCGACTTATCCTTTTCAGTGTCCTCAGTAAATTTTTGGAAGGATTTAATCATTCAGTGATTTATTATTGAGTCAATATCAAATGTGAAATAATTATGAAGTATAAACACCTTTATGAAGAATTAGATAAATTACCATCAAATGAGAAGTATCATCTCTGTTATAGATTTCTTAACAGCATTTTAAAATTCACTATTTGGGAAATAATCTCGATTTGTTACTTTTATTGAGTATCCTCAGCCACTGCTAAGAAGAGAACAGATGAGTCATTTCTGTGCCAGAATGAAATTCTTTAAATAAATTATAGATGAATACACAAAAAGTCATTGAGTGGGAGAAAACTGATATCTGTATCACTGTGTGATATTTTTTACTGTCCTGCAAATTCACATAAAAAGCTAAGAGTGAAAATATGATTGGCATATTTGCTTAGGATTATTTTAATATGGTGAGAAATTGTATGGTTTTTATGGCATTGTTTTTAGAACCTAAGGAATCAGTCAAAGGGAAGTAGAGGACTTCCCTACACAATAAGCACACTCTAGTAAAATTTAATGAAAACTGGATAATAAAATATTGAGAACAGAAAGTCACTTTGGAAAGATCAATTTGTGGGAACTATACACAGATGAATAAAACATACCATTTATAACTTTTATAAAGAGTCTTAGTTCATGCTGTTCCATTCTCTGTTAGTGATTTGTGTTAGTAATTTAATTTTAGTAAGATAATTTGACATAATGGCTTAAAAATCACTTATTTCTTTGTGATTCTGGCCTTATGTGGAAGAATACTATTTGGTTGTCCACATACACTATCGTTTGTACCTTTCTATGTCATTCTTTTTAGTCTTGATGACTGACTTTTGTTCTTCCTGATTTTTATTAAAATACCTCTAATTTTTTTAATGCTTCTCATATCTTGATCCAATCTCCCTTTAGATCTTTGCAGCTTCTCCATGTACCTGACTCTCACATCATTTTTTATCTCTAATCCATTATACAACTCTGAAACCAGATTCTCTTTTCCAGTTCTCTATTTAATACTTCTGCTTAGGTTTTCATTGTCATATGTTGTCTGTGTCCTAGTTTGTGGAATGTAGGTAGCTTACTTAGGCAGAAAGGAGTAAGTTTCGTACAGACTATAACTAGAGGACACACAAGAGGTCTTATAACTCTATGATAATATCTCTTTTTACCATTGATCCAAGTTTAGTCATATTAACATATATATATATATATATATATATATAAACAAAAAATAAACTTATCCTCCACTGATGCTCTTCACTATGTCTTGCACAAAATAAGGAGCCAATAAATTTAAAGTTTACTCATTCTGCACCCATTCTGTTTTCACTCTGCGTTGCTTTATTTGCTAAGTTTTAGAAGATTTTTTTGCCTTCAACGAGATTACAGCTTAATAAGGAAATGGACAAATTCACTGACAAACTCATAGAGGGCAGCCCATGCTATGGTAATATGCTATGGTGTGCTCTTCATATTCTGTACTGTCTGGGGAAACTCTAGGCTTCTCATCATTCCTCCTAAAAGTAAAGCTCTTGTGTAGTTCAAGGAGTTAAGAAAATATTTTTAATGCTGAGTTTTAAGAATTTTGTTTACATATTTTATGTATAAGTTCTCTATCAGACATATTATTAGCAAACATCTTCCCCCAGATTTTTAATTCTGATGAAATGTAATTTACATATATTTTTTCTTTTTATTTGGCTTTTCTTTGCTATTGAGTCTTCACCTGGTCCTAGAGTCCTAAAATTTCCTATTTTTTAGAAGTTTCATATAAGTACAGATTTCTAGAAAATGGAATAAAATTAAAAGTAGACTTACCAAACGACCCATCAATTGCACTCTTGGGTATATATGTCAGAGAAATAAAGATCTATTTTTTACACAAAAAACTGTACATGAATACTCAGAATTGCTTTATTTGTAATAGCCCCAAACTGTAAATGCCCCAAATATCCTTCAATAGTATGGTGATAGAAACCATGGTGCATCCATAACATAAAATACTATTCAGCTATAAAAAGAAATAAACTATATATATATATATATATATATATACACACATAATAATTTCAGTGAATCTTAAGGAAATTACACTGAAGACAACCTGGAAAGGTTATGAATTGCACGATTTCACTTATTTAACATTTGTGAAATAGCATAAAGATGGAGAACAAATTAGCCTTAAATCAATATACATACATACAATTTATGGAATCTCTCTCACTAGATCCAAGAAGCTTGATTTGTACCACACCTCTATGGCTCTGACTTAGATTTAAACTGATGAGCAATTTAAACCCTACTCAATAACCAGGGGAAGGCGCTCAATGTGATGGGAATTTTTCAGAGATCACTGAATAAGTCACAGAGTTCTAAGATCAATGTTTTTGTTTTCTTCATGTTATTCGTTAGAAGACTGACAAAGGTTCACATTAGATTCTCAATAACTAAGAGGATGGAGACAAATTAATTCAATAATAAAAGTAGTCTGTGTGTTCTCTCTGTCAGAATGGGTTCTCAAATACTTTATCTTTGAGGGGATTCCTAAAGAAGTGAGAAAAGGTAAAATAAAATATTTTTCTTAGAAATTTCTACTGTATATTTGGGAAAAGGTCTTGAGGCTGGTAAATGAGCTAAAAACAATGATTTTGCACACCTTGATCTAGTCACAGGTGGAAAACTTCTAATTTTGAGCATTTCATCCCAAAATAGTGGGAAAATTAGGTGGTACAATTTTCCCAGTATTATTTTAATTGATTAACACTTCAGGTAACAGTCTTCTGTTCTACCTTGATATTATAAAATAATTTTATAACAAATGGAAACACAAGACCAGATATGCTTATCTTACTGAAAAAAGAATTTGTTACTGGCAATTTCTTTCTTTACTTAAATTGGATATTGACTGTTAAATTGAAAAACATCACATTTTAATGATAACCTAATAATTAATGCCCATTAAAAGAAATACATGCAAACTAAAGTCTCTTAAGGAGACTTTTTAATTATTAACAAACACCATAAACAACTATCATCACCTATAGAAAATCTAAATATTAACCTCTCTCCAAATTGCTTTTCAAAGGGCAAAAAAAGGAAGAGGTGGCTGGGGGACAATCAAAATAATTCTTCAACTTTATCAGAGTTTTACATACAGGCATGAAAGAGCATGGAGGACTAGGAGAAACCATTTTAACATCAACCACCACCGAAAGAACACAATCCAAGCCCTCAGTTCAGGAAGAACACAAGTTAGGTGAGTGGAGGAAGGTTGAATTCCCTGGGATCCTTCTTTCTGAGCTATGCCAAGTGACAGTTTTTTATGACATCTGCTCAGATTTAATGATCCTAAAATCCCAAGGATGTATATGATTTAAATGCTGACCTACTCTGACATTTCAAGCTCCTGGATATCCTTGCAATGCCTATTCATTTTTGAGGGTATTGGAACTCAGTAATAATATGGTTCATACAACAAGCTAGAGGCCAGGCACCCAGGACAGAAATTAAGGTGTTTAAAAATAGGAGTATAATTGAGATTAAGGATATTAATCTGTAGTCCTTGGCTCAAAGTTTGTATTATTAAGTATTAGGGTAAGTAAGGTGAAGTATTTTTACTATGACTACTACTATTGGTGTTATTGACAATAACAGAATCCTTTGTTCAAATTAAAATATAGAGGAAAAACCAATCTATAAAACTGACAAAAGCAGATCTACTCTGTTCAAATTCGAGGATGCAAGTGTTGTAGCTCTGCCTCCCCAGGTCTTACTCCTCCCCACATCCCAAAAAACCCATCAAGCATAGATGGAGTTCAATTTGGAACTTCTGTATGGTGATACTTTATGCAAAAATTGTGTTATAAAAGAAAATAGGGGCGCCTGGTTGGCTCAGATGGTTAAGCATCTGCCTCTGGCTCAGGTCATGATCTGTAGGTCCTGGGATTGAGCCCCAAGTCAGGTTCCCCACTCAGTGGGGAGTCTGCTTCTCCCTCTCCCTCTGTCTCTCCCCCTGCTTGTACTGTCTCTGTCTCTGTCTCTCTCTCAAATGAATAAATACAATTAAAAAAAAAAAGAAAAGAAAAATATTTTAGGAAATTAAAACCAGTGCTTGTGTTTGGCTATATTGCCAGAGAGAAAAATAATGCAGAGAAAAATCAATTACCTGACTTTTGAGATAAAGTAACTATTGGATAAATGGACATAGAAAAAGAGAAATTAAGATGAAAAATAATTGCAAAAACAAAAAAGCAAGAAAGAAGCTTGATAATCAGTAAAAGATAGTTATGACAAAGATAAGTCATTAGTTAAGAAAGAGGGTCTGTATCTGCATGTGCTACTATGGTGAGACTAAGGCTTTTTATTGAGATTCATGTAGAATAAAGATTATCACGGACCTTCGTCGAATCGCAGCTCTGCTTCTCATTAGCTATGTGACGGCTAGCAAGTTACTAAACTTAGCCTCAGATTCTGCATTTTTAACAATTATAATATCTTCCTCTTCCAATCATTAATTTGTTAACGAATGCTTATTGACCAAGTGGTATGTGACAGACATATTATTATGGATTTTCCCATAAAAAAAGGCCAATACATGTCAAAAGGGTTTTAACATGGAGCTTACAAATTAAGTGGAAAAAAAAAAAGTGAATATATATTTTCACGTGTAATGAAGATACGAAAAGGGAAATAGAGGATGCCAGCATACAACAGGATCCTCGTGACTATTAACATAAAAGGTAACATAAGTAAAGTTTACAGCACAATTCCAGGCCCATTCAGAACTGTCAGTAGTTATTGTTATTGTTCGTGCTTTGGAGATAAGTATGACAGGGTTGTGTCTGAAAAATGTTTGAGCAATTCCTAGTTGGATTGAAACCACAGGATGACAATTCAAAGTTTCCACAAGGGGAAAGCTCTCAAAGGATAAAATAAGCTCTGATTATTCATATTTAACTTGAGAATATAATTTTTACAATCTCACTTTACAAAATGAGGAATATAAAACTAGAGAGATAGAAAATTATGATTTTAACAGGGATATAAATCACATTCCATTAGGTATCGATAGAAAAATTAAAAATAGTCATAAAAGGTGCTATTTGTATCCTTTTTGTTGTTGCAAAGCAATGATTAAAAAGGAGACAAAGATTTGATAAAATTCATTTTGTTATATAATGAAGAGTGAATTTGGTCTGTAGAGTTCATTTAAATTATCAAAATAAGATGCTTTTAATGGAACTTTTGATTAAATACAAAGGATTGTCAGAAGCTAAGAATCAGATAACCATTGTTAAGTTTTTCACATCAATAACTCAACATTTCTTTTATTATATTTGCTATTCATACTGTGAAAACATGACAATCATTTTTTTTTTGCCTTATTGGGGAATTTGGGCTCATCATAAAATTATTCCAGTGATATCCTTTCTTAAAAATGCATCTATTAAGGAAATAAAGAATGTATGAGAATAGAAAATATTCAAATAACATTTACTGTATTGTATATTTTGTCATCTCTATCATTTCTTTGACCTACATATAGTTATTTTTACCAAAGTATACTAAGAAAATAGAAACTATTTTTACATATCTGTAATTAGGTAATAGAAAAGGCATTAGTTATTTAAACCAATGTAGACATTATTTAGATCTGGATTCAAAATGAAATGGAATCCTCAAAGCCATGTACATTCTTACTTTGATTACACTTCCAGTTCATCATACCCCAAGGTATCAAGAACCAAAGATCAGGCACAAAATAAATGTGTAATTAAAACTAACTATATTTTACTATAGAGAACCAATAAAATAGAAAGTTAGGATGTCTTGTGTTCTCTAAATCTAAAGTGTCCATAAATCATTTGAACCAAATGTTTATTCCTTGACTGCTTCCTTCACCCATGGAAAAACGACTTGCGTAGGATCTAGATTCCCTACAGGCGAAAAGGCACCACGGAGCGAAGAGTCAATATGCAAAGTGTCTCAGAATTGTTTGGCACATCATTCAAGCCTTCTACATTTTGTCCTCACGCAGTTTATTTTTAAACATCTGCTCTCTTCCTTTTCGGAGTAGGGGAATCTTCTGATTAATATGCACTAGGGTACCACATGGTTGCCCATCTGTGTGGGTCAGTTTTGAATCACTGATCAGAGCCCAAATTGAGTTGAAATTTAGCCAAATAGCCAGCAACAATGACCTTCAAACCTGCCGTGGCTGGCCGATGGACAGCTCTAGGGAATTTAATTCGCTTTAGAGCTTGTATCTCACATTCGTGTCTGATTTTTAAAATGAATTTATTTCTCCTATTGATCTCTGCTTTCTGATATTTAAGTTCTGGAAAAATTTCTTTTATGTTTCCAACAGCAGACTCATTTTAATAACATTCTCTGAAAATAATAACTGGAGGAAATCAATAAATCAATAAAATAATTTACATATTTATGCAGCTTTGGTAAGAGAAATATTGTCTTCTATTTGCTTTCTAAGGTAAAGGAAATAAATCTATTTTTTTCCCTTAATAGTAGCTGACATACCCTAATTAATAGCTAGGTATTTTTATTATCTAAAATAGACAAAACCAAATAAAGAAAGTCAATTTATTTAAGAACTGGGATAGATGACCTTTTAAAAATGAATTGAATTTGGCAAAGTATGTACGTTTTGAAAGTAATCTAAGAGCTAACATTTTCATATCCTTTACTTGCTTTTTAATCTTCCATATTTGAGAAATAGATCTATGAAATGTCCTAAGGCATAACAAAGCTAATTGTCTTTTCATGTTCCTGTAAAGACCATTTTTATTTTTTATACAATTGAAAGAAATATTTCCATGCTCCTGGATTTTCTACCCATGCAACCAGGATAAATTTTATGTTGTCAAATTAAGTATCAGATTATCTCCATAAGAAGGGAGATTATTCTAACACTTCCTAATACGGACAGGTCATCAGAATCATCAGTAATCTCTGCTTGCCTTACCTCATTTTTTTCCCCTCAATTTAAGAAGTCTAGGATATGCTATTAGCTCTTTGTCAAGAGGTTCAGGAACAAGAGCAATAAACTCCGTAGATTCCAAGATATGACTTCGCTTCAGATTTTAGGTGGTGCTATGGGGTTCCTCACCATGTAAAGTTCTTATCCACACTGAGGGTGAAGGAGTGGTTTCCATTTCTAGGACATGATAGGAGCATAAGGAACAAGAGTAGAAGCCAAGTCACGCGCTTTTAAAACCTGTGCTTGGAGATGGCATATATAATGCCCATTCACATTCATTAGACAATTGGTCCAGTCCAAAATAGGATGGGACAGTATATTCATCCTATAAAAGACATGACAGTGGGTGGAGAAGCAAATGGTTGGAATCAAATATAATCACCACAGACTTCTATCTTGATTACATATATTGGTTTCTCCTTCATAAAACTCAGTATAGAATCCATTTCTGATAAAAACTGTCAGTAAATAGATGGGAACCAAATGGAGAAACTCAAATATGTAAAGACATAAAGGAAACTTAGATGCATATTACTAAGTGAAAGAAGCAATCTGAAAAGGCTGCATACTGTATGATTCTAACGATATAACATTCTGTAAAAGGTAAAAATATGAGACAGTAAAAAGACCAGTGGTTGTCAGAAACTGGGGGTAAGGCATGAATAGTTGGAGCACAGAGGATTTTTAAGGAAGTGAAAATACTCTGGATGATATTTTAATGATAGATACATGTCATTATACATTTATCACAAAAAAGAAAGTGCAATACTAATAGTGAACCCCAAGGTTAACCATGGACTTTGGGCGATTGTGATGTGCCAACTTAAGTTCAAAAATTGTAACAAACGTACCACTTTACTGAGAGATGTTGATAATGGGGTAGACTATACATGTATGGGAACAGGGCATAGGAGAAATCTTTTCACCTTCCTCTCAATTTTGCTGTGAACCTAAAACTGCTCTGAAAAAAAAGAAATCTTTAAAAATAACCTCAATATAAAATCCAAACGAAAACTCTTAAATTCTAAGTATTGAGTTGATGTGTTGTTCTTTTCTCCAGAGGCAAAGTCTGTTAATAGTTTTGGATGTCTGCTTTTGGACCTTTAAGAATTTTCACCCCTACCTCTGCATATGTACCACTACTTCCATCTGATTTATTTTAATTTATTTTCATTTCTAAAAAATTTACCAAGATATCATCATTCTAAAACTTGGTACAAAACCCCATCTTCTCTCTCCTAGAAAATTGTCACGGCCTCCTACCTGATCTCCTACTTTTTGCTCTTGGTTCTGGTGTCTATTCTCAATCCACCAGTCATACAGTGTATCAAAGTTAATTGTATCATGACATTCCTCTTACCAAAACTCTCCAATTATTGCTACCCATTTGATGTATATTTATATTTTAATGTAAAATACTTATAATTTAAAAGTGTTATTTAAAGGTATAACATATTCCTTTAATTTTTTAATAAACCATTTTATAATCAGACCAATTTATCAATATGTAAAGATTTCACACACTTAAAAATTTCATTCTTTTGGGGTCACCTTTCAGTTCACAAATACTAGTTTGGGACAATAAATTATGCTGTCACCCTACTCTTGTGAACCTGTAGACTCATTTCTATTTCCATTCTGATCCTATCTCTCACTAAACCTCCTTTTTTTTATTCACTCTGCTCTAGCCACATCATTCTCCTGTCCTCTGCACATCTAGGCATATGCATGCTTCATTGCTTATGCACTTATTCTTTCCAGCAGCAGAAAAATCTTTTACCAGATATCTATGTGGCCAATTCCATTGTTCTTCAAGTATTTGCTCAAATTCCAACTTCTCAATGAAGTTTACCCTGGACTCCCTATTTAAATTGCAACCAAAAGCACCAGTAAACTCACCTTTCTGTAAACATCATAGGTTTTATTAATTTTGGTAAGTCAGTAGTTTTATTCCTAGGTGAGACTTGTTTTGTTTTTACACAGCAAAATTCATGGAGACTTTTTAAATATCCATAAACAAAGATTTATGGACATTTACTTACATAATACATTAATTTACATTTATTTATAATTTTGTTACATTCTATTATGTGAAATGAATTTAAAATAATTGATTATCTAATATTACATTGATAAAAACTTGGCTGTTTTTCTATTTTAATTTTAGAAACCAGGGTGTAACTAAATCTTTGTTCATGAATCTTTGTATATATCTGCATCTGCATAATTGATATTTAAAAGTGGAATCTCTGAGTTAATACTTACATATATTTTGTATATTGATAGCTATCTCCCAAAAATTCTATGCTTATTCATACTTTAACATTGCAAGGAGGATACTCATTTCTTTTTACCCAAACCAACATTAGATATTTTCAATCATCTAAATTATTCTCTTCCTTTGTATTTTTTGTGTGTGAATAGCCTGTTTATATCCTTTGCCTTAATCAAGGCCACCATAAGCCACTGGGCACCTTTGTTGAAGATAAAAAATAAAGTCTTCCTCAAAGTAGATACAACCCCATGCTGTTTGGTGAGTACAGTGCAGATTGGAATACAGTCCCCTTTCCCACTCCGTAAGCACCCTTATACAAAGTACAACCTAAGCAACCTTACGTGATGGCCCTTATTTTCTTAAATTTTGGTGTACTTTAATTCATTATATATATATATATATTATAAATATATTTTTTATTTATTTATTTATTTATATTTATATACATGTGTAGGTGTATATATGGTAATTGTTTTCTATATATTGTTTTTCTTTTCATGTTGTAATCTTTTTTGAAAAAATATTTTATTTTTAAGTAATCTCTGCACCCAATGTGGAACTTGAAGTCACAACCCCGAGATCAAGAGTCATGTGTTCTACTGACTGAGCCAGGCAGGCACCCCTCATATTGTAATCTTATGTATGAAAATTTAAAATTCTAAGGCAAAAATATTTTGATATTTTCCTCTCTTATTTCTTCATTAAGTATGTGGATAGATAGATAGATATGGATAAACAAATACTTTTATAGTTATGTATTCTTTGTAATACCATTAAAATGTACCTTGTATCCACTAATTTAAAATGACTTCATTAAGTATTAAGTAAGGTACCATATGTAGAAAGCTTTTTTGTGATACTATATTATTATTTTTTGTGCTCTACCAATTATATTATTATGGTTACTTATGCTTCCATTACCAGATTTAGAGAACTGAAATCTTTAAGATATTGAATCTTTCCATTCATTAGCATGGCATTTCTGTGCATATTTTTAGAGCTTACTTTTTTTCTTAAATATATTGTCACAACTTCCTTCATACAGATTTTGCACATAGCATGGTAACTTTTTTCCTAGGTGAGGTATTGTTTTTTGCTGTCTATGAACAAAGTATTTACCCATGAGACATGCTATGTCATTATTTCTGATGAATGGAGAACTCTTGATTTTGTATATTGATTGTACAGCATGTTGTTTTGCTGGGCTCCCATATTAATTCCATTAGTGTCTTAGCTGAACACCCTGCTTGTTAAAATGGCATGTCATCTTCAGACTCAACACTCTTTTCTCTCTTGAAAAAACAAATGAAGAGAATTGCCAAGTAATGATCACTTTATGAACTAAGAGGAGTCCTATATTAGTAGCCATCAGAGGTGTCTCCATCATCATGTTGAACACCAAAACCAAGAAAATGACGTGCCCTGAGACAAAATGTAGGAGTTTGGGGAAAATCACAATTTTGTATTATTATTTATGTCTTTGACTACTGCAACAATGTAGTAGGTCTTTAAAAGAAAAACACAAGTGTCTACAATCTGGTGTTTAGAATGTTCAATTGATCAGCTAATATGGGCCAAATAAGGAAGAAAAACCTTTTTTTCTCTTACACTGGTTCCTTCTAAATCTGGTGCCACTAAAATTCATGTGCTGGGAAAATATCCACACCATTTCTTGCACTCTAATATAAAATACTATAAATCAATTTAACTGAATAAACATACTCTAAAACAACTGAAAAGGTATCAGTTGCGAATGGAAACTGAAAACACCTAATATATCTCTAATTTTCCCATTTTTCTCATTTTTTTTTACTCCTATTTACTGACAATTCTGTTTCAAATTTTCACTTTATTGTCTCAGATGCCTTAGCTTTCCATTGGGTAAGCTGGTTGTCTCTGAAATATATAAAGGTAATGTGTTCTATTTGGCATAATTTTCTTGTTCACTTTCCCAGATCTGCCCTTTACCAAGATAACGTTCTAAGTTATTGAAGCAAATTAAAAAAATCATCTTATAGTCACTCAAACAGAAACATCTTTTCTCTGAAGTTTCATTTTATAAATTTATAAATTTTATAAATTTTTAAATTGAAGTGTAGTTGATGTAATATTATATTATACAATATTATGTTAGTTTCAGGTGTACAACATAATGATTCAACAGTTATATACATTACCAAATGCTCACCACGATAAGTGTTGTTACCATCTGTCACCATACAAAGTTATTACAATATTATTGACTATATTCCTTATTCTGTATGTTTCATCCTCATGACTTACTTATTGTATAAATAGAAGTTTGTACCTATTAATCCTCTTCATCTATATTGCCTATTTCCCACCCCCTCACCTCTGTAACCACTAGTCTATTCTCTTATTTAGGTGTCCATTTCTCTCTTGTTGTTCTTGTTATTGCTAAGTAAAATAAGTCAGATAGAGAAAAACAAATACCTTATGATTTCACATATATATATAGAATATTTTCCTTAATTCTTCATCTCCTCAACCCAATATCACCATGTGATAATTTTTTTTTTCCTTTGGAGTTTCAGTTTAAGTTCTTTGTGTCAGTACCATATCTCCACAAGGCATATCTTCCATGGGCTACTTGTGTTTAAAGTATGAAAGCATTTATAATACATTATGCAAAAAAAAAAAAAACAACCAACAAACTTATAATACCAGACTGATGATTTTACATGTTTAGGAAAGTCACTGGGGACATTTAGGGTTTATTTTCAATAACAAGAGAAAAAATAATCTAGTCATTCTCATAATAAACTATTATTCAAACTCAATTAATTGTACTATCATGTACCCTGGAATAAAGTGGGCATAATATGATCAGGGAGTAATAACAAATTTCACACCCACCTGGCAAACACGGAATCATAAAATTAGTGATCTTCGGGAACACCAAAAACCCTCCTAAGAGTTCTTTTTTTATTAATATTGTGGTGCTACCTTTTCATGTGTGCTCTCTTTTCATAAAACAGGCTCCTCCTTCAATGGATCTTTCTCAGAGCATACTTCTCAGACTCCTCTATGATCGACGAGCCATCTCTTATTCTCTGTTACACTTTCCTGTCATGCACTACCTAATAATTTTTTAAATTGCACATCTTATGTGCTTACTTCTTTACCTTCCCTTATTCCCTCAAAAAAAAAAAAAAAAAAAAGGAAGAAATACCCAATGGACAGACTTTCATGTTTCCACAGCTCTTAACAAAATGACAGACACGTATTAACAACAACTAAAATTTAGTGTTTTGAAGAAACACTAAATTTGTTTCTTAAATATGTATATACTGATAAGTTATTGAACATAATGTTGTAGGTCAGACCCTATTTGTTTTTGCTATTCATTGTTACTATGTATGGGTAGTTCTAAAACAAGAAAGACATACTCAAAATTATTTTTATCTTTTTTAGTCTTGACCAAGTACAAATAGTTTTCAAGTGTGAAATAAATGAATATTTCAAGCTCTTACACTCTTTCCTAGACAGGAACACTTCTTTCCGATGACAGTTCAACTTCTAAAATTACCACTTCTTTAAATGGACAATTTTGTGAGCACCGAAAAGAGAAAAAGAAAAAAGGAATCATATAGGAAATATGCCCAACAAGACTTCTTTTTATTAATATCTTATGTCATACAAACTTAGATTTTCATTCCAATCCAATATTCCTTGGAATGTAATAAAACACAAATAATAAACAATATAAGAAAGCTGTTCAAGTATTGTATTGTCTCTGTATGTGGGTAGGGTAGCAGTAATCCTGAACTCTGCTCTAACAGATGGACATCAGAGGAAAGAGCATCATGAGATTGAAATCCAAAGAGCTAATGAAAAGCACTAGGACTATTCTTAGGAAAGTGTACATTTATAGGATTTGTAAAAAAAAAAAAAAAAATATATATATATATATAGTTATTCAAAAGTTAAATGGATTGGTGTAACAAATAAGACTTGCTGGTAAAAAAATTATCATAATCTAAAAACAGTCCAAGTTGTCATGCTACAAATTTGAAACATACTAAGAATAAGAAAATGTTGATATCCAATTTATATGTATGCTTGGTTTTGATAGATATACTCCCTGACTTTTTTTTCAGAGTAGGTGACCAAACACACGATTGATTATTTATTTTCTTACTGCATAATGAAAGAATTGTTTTGTCCTGCTCAAAATATGTTATCTTTTACATGTGCACACATTTCACTTCAATATTAGTATAGATAGTGTAGCTATTAATATACACACATGCACACATACACACACCCCACACATATATCCTTTACCTTTCTTGTTGTAAAATCATCTGGAATATTTTACAAACAAAAATATATTTTGCTGTTAGATAGAAAGCTAAAACTAGGGGCGCCTGGGTGGCACAGCAGTTAAGCATCTGCCTTCCGCTCAGGGCGTGATCCCAGCGTTGTGGGATCGAGCCCCACATCAGGCTCTTCTGCTATGAGCCTGCTTCTTCCTCTCCCACTCCCCCTGCTTGTGTTCCCTCTCTCGCTGGCTGTTTCTGTCTCTGTAGAATAAATAAATAAAATCTTAAAAAAAAAAAAAAAAGAAAGCTAAAACTATTGCTTTGAATATGTGGGGCTTGTGTTAGGTCAAATTTGCTAAACTCTTTTATTAGTTAGAAATATTTTTTGATTGAGGATTAATTCTATTGGTTTTCTGTGTAAACAAACATACTATTACAAATAATGAGCCTTAGCTCTTATTTTTACCTGATTTATACTTTATTTCTTTTCTTATCTTATTGCATTATCTAGGGTATCTAACAAAATCTTTACAGTTGTATATATCCTTAATTTTTACTTTAATGGTATGTTTACACATTATTAATTTTATTTCTTTTTCTCTCACTTAGAATACAAATTTATGAAGATTTTTATTCAGAAAAATCCATGTATTTTCAGTGCCGATATTAGTTCCGTTGTTTGAGTACTCAAACATGTGTGTATTGAATGATTCATTCTGTTATGATTCATCCAGGTTCTTGGATTTTTAAGAAGTGAGAAACATAGATATGAAATCTAAGTGATATAGAGCTGACTTGAAGTATATCATGCAGTGGTGCTCTTTTCTTCTTTATCATTAATACAAAGTGATACAGAAACTGAAAAGTTGTATTGCTATGATGTCACTAATAAAGTTGACGTTGATTTCCCAAAACTTTTTAGTTTTAATTTGTTAGTATAATAAAATATAGTAATATAATACAATGAAGTGCTGTTTTCTGCATTCTAAACATCTCTTTTTAAAAAAAGGAGCTCTGTCTTCATAAGAATGTCATCAATCCTCTTCAAAATGACCATAACAATAATCCTCAAAAGGAACATAGGTCAGGCTACAGTGTATATAGTAGGCACCATCTGTGCATTGTCTTAGTGCCTCCAGGGAATGAATTTTGGGGGAAATGATAAAAGCCAAGAGAAGCACATGAGTACAGTGACTTGGTAACACAGTGACATAGTGCAGTTTTCATTTGCATATGAAGAAATTAGTAATTTTCTCTAACCCAGTGAAAACAACAGTGGGGCATCCATTGCCCCTTTTTGACAGCTTGCTTTCCCCTCAGAGGCAAAAGATAATTGGGCTCATGGAGCTGTACTTCTGTCCATCCTTGTCATTTTACAAACGAAGTTCATAGTCATTGGGCTTATATTCATAAAATTTGATGTGAAAATATTAGACTGTTGTAAAAGAATATATGCAAATTTGTATAGAGAAAAATAAGCTATAATTAGCATTTTTGTCAGCCAGAATCAGTTGGATTTTGTTCACAAATATTTATAAAACCCATTCCTTTTGCCAGGCGCTATGCTAAGTACTGCAAATAAGAAAGATTATGTATCTTTGAGTAGCAACAATGTAAGTGGATGAGGAAGTCTCAGAAATAGATAATGGTTTCAAGACTAAGGCAAAATATTATAGGTATGTTCAAAGAACTATGAGAGAGAGGTAAAGAGCTGACCAACCCAGCCTCAAGTGTGAGGGTTGTGAGAATGTGAACTTGTGTACTTTTGAAGGATAGGTAAGTGGTAATTAAACAAGTATTAGGGAAAGGTAATCCATACATTGTAATTTAAACATTCCAAATTGCTGTGATGTGAAACAATATGGTATGTACCAAGAACTACACTCATATCCATTTACTAAAAGATGAAGTATAAGTGTAGGGTAGTAAAGATGAAGCACGGATGTAGGAAGGGTTTAGATAAGACAGAAAATTATAATTTTGGAGAAGCATTAACATTCCTGTCAAGTATTTAAGCAAGTATGTGTATGTCATGGTCAGATTTACAGTCAAATTCTATGATGGTAGCATAGTGGAACATTGGTTTTAAGGTGGTCAAGCAAGGAGACCAGTTAGGAGAGATTTTTTTTTCTAAAATAAGGCAGTATGGAATGGAATGGAATGCCCTTATTTTGGATTCTGCACCCCGTTCTTATGTGTGGAGGTGGGCTTCTTCCATACTACCACCAAGCAAGTAATTCTCTGGATGTCCGCTGGGTGTCCTATAATTCAATTTAATTCTGACACTGTCTACCTGGAAATAGCATAGATTCCACAGATTGAGGTCTCAGGTGCACAAGACAGATCTCCTTTTCAGATGCCACCTCAAGCAAGGTTGCCTGTGCTTCTGACCAATTGGCTATAAATCAGAGGTTCCAATGACTCAACACCCTTCCTTGGGTTGCATTAATTTTCTAGAATGGCTCACAGAATTCATTAGATTACCAATTTATTACAAAGGATAGCAAAGGATACAAATCAATAGCCAAATGAAGAGAGAAAATAGCTGTCTGAACCCCATCTTTTGGGGATTTTATGGAGGCTTCATTACATAGGCTCAATTGATGAAGTCATTGGCTATTAATGATTGGTTCAATCTGCAGCTCCTCTTCCCTCTCCTGGGGGCAGAGGATGCTGGGAATGGACAGCAATCCCTGTACCGAAGGATGAAAGATTACTCCAAACTTTGCTGTGAAAGAGAGAAGGCAAGGGTGTCAACTCTCAGAGAGGAAGACCCTTTGCTCTTCCTTGCTCCCACTTTTATGGGTCCTTCAGGATAATCACAAATCCTTATCACTGTTTCTCAAGCATGTGACGTGTGACAAGGGGTCTTACTGAAACTCGGAGGATCTGTTTATAGGAAAGATATGATATGCTAATCTGCTAAACATAGCCTAAGGGATGATGCGTACATCTCCTAGATCACAGGGTGGCTGCTTGGGCTAGGAAAGGTTCAGGGAAGGCAACTCCCGTGGCATTCCAATGGCAAAGTGGTCACGCAGGCCTTGGCATTCCAAAGGCCTTCGCCCTTCTCTGAAACCTTCCCTTGCCCTCAGCAGCCTCCATGCTGCATTTTAGCAAGCCAGCTATTATGGCTGATTTCATGCTCTACATTAACCCCAAAAAGAGAATGGTACTGAAGATTCCAACCCTCTATTCCTGGTTAGTTCCCCAACAACCATGCTCATTAACACAAAAGCTACCTCCTTAACATAACAAAAGACACCTTTATAACTCTCAGCACTTAGGAAATTCCAAGTGTTTTAATAGCTCTGTGCCAGAAACTCAGAAGAAGACCAAATATATGTTTATTATAAATCACAATATTATAATCCTAGTTAAAGAATGTTTAGCAATAAGTTTGGTGACAATTTTTGATTTGATATAAATGGTGTGAAAAGGGAAAAAATGAAAGATCTTCTATTTAAGTACTTCCAGGAATGGCCTTTCTAACCTCACAGATGGGGAACACCCTATATATCTAGAGGCAAGAAAATTCTGGATAAAAAAAAAAAAATGTAGAATGTGGAGGGGGTAAGACTTCCAGAATGGCAGAATGAGGAGTTTGGTTAATCATAATCCTATTTCCCCAAAGCAGTGATAGGCCTGAATGCAGGTGTCAGAACAACCACTTGAAGATTTAACAAATTGAGAAGCACTATTCATTCAAGAAAACCCACTAAATCTTGGTAAGATTAGGGTGGAGAGATGGGTTAGCATGGTGATGGGTATTAAGGAGAGAGACTATGGACTATGAGAAACAAACTGAAGACTTCAGAGGGGAGGGGGTGGGGGAATGGGATAGACTGGTGATGGGTAGTAAGGAGGGCACGTATTGCATGGTGCACTGGGTGTTATACGCAACTAATGAAGCATCAAACTTTACATCGGAATCTGGGGATGTACTGTATGGTGATTAACATAATATAATAAAATTAAAAAAAAAAGGAGGGTACAGTATTGCAATGAGTACTGGGTGTTATATGCAAACAATGAATGATGGAACAATACATCAAAAACTAGTGAAGTACTGAATGGTAACTAACATGACATAATAAAAAATTTGTATCGGAAATTAAAAAAAAAAAAAGGAGTCTATGGCATTTCAGCTAGGGACTAT
This sequence comes from Ailuropoda melanoleuca, assembly GCF_002007445.2. NCBI lineage: Eukaryota > Metazoa > Chordata > Mammalia > Carnivora > Ursidae > Ailuropoda > Ailuropoda melanoleuca. The sequence goes on from NC_048219.1 coordinate 151,933,368, forward strand.
ACTCCATTCCCCCAACATGTAGGGCAGGTCTGAAACATCAGCAGTCCTGCTGTACTGCCAGATAGGCTAGTTTTATTTGGAATGGAGTGTGGAAAAATCCATGCCCAGGGCACTGTCAAAAACAATAGAGATCTCAGTGGCAAATAATTAGAGAAGGCTAATATGGGCTAGCTTGAAGTCATAGTACTGGTTGCAGCAAGCATCACAAAGGCAGCCCAACCAGAAATTTAACAGGAACATCCAGCAGAAGAGACAGCCAGAGGCCTTGCTGAAATTCCACTTATCTCTGGTGGTGTGGAAGATTGTGCACAGGCAGAAGGCTACGAGGAAAAATCAGAAACAGTCCCAGTGACTTACTCATACCTGGTTGAATACAGAAAGTAAATAAATGGGCCCGGATTGCAAATTCCTTAAACTTAAATAAAAGTAACCATGGAGAAATCCGAGACCCTGACTAAAATGGCCCCAACTTTCCCTCAGCTTGACTGAACATTAGATAGGCCCCCTCCTGCCCCTAGGCCCCTGACCTCTCTCCCACCCAGTCTTGAAGACTGGAGAAAGCTTACTCTTCTTTTGGATAAGGGCCATTAACAAACACAGATAGCCTGTGATCCCACCCACCCCAGCCCTTAAAAAATATCTCCTGCTCACAAGGGCAAATCTTGGAATTATTTCTATAAATCTAATATGATGTTCTGCCAAATATCTCTTCACTCCTCTAGATTCATCCTCCCTGCCTTTGTGACTGTTCTGTATGGACTGTACCTCTGGCGCCTTGTCTCCCGGCTTGTGGTTGATTTCAGTCAGTAGGTAGTAGCCCCAGAACGGGACCGAAGGGAGGGAGCAGAGTAAAATCAGGATATTTAATCCCCTGAATTCCTCCCTGGAATATTCTTGATTAGCTATGTCATTTCTAAATGGGTGAGCCTCTTTGGTTTCTGATAACTCTTTTTTCCTCTAATATCTTTAGTTCTCAAATGTTAACGACTTGTGGTTCTTATATACCCTCTCCACACTTTTCTAAATAGTTTCTTTTTTAAAGTTTCCTCGAGTTATTCTAATTTGAGAGTGCCATCTGTTTCCTATAGAGACAATGACAGATTAAAGTACTGAAAGCAAACTATGGTAAAGAACCTGGGGGCATCTGGCTGGCTTAGTCATTAGAGCATGTAACTCTTGATCTCGGGGTTGTGAGTTTGAGCCCCACATTGGAGCAGATTACTTAAAAATAAAATCTAAGAAAAAAAAACAAAGAAAGAAAGAAACTGGAGTGAATCAGGGAGTGTAGAGCATGAGGTGATAGGAAGAGAAATATAAGAATACTAAATCTAGAAATATTTTATTTTAGTTATACCCCGAGATCATGTATGCGTTATTTGTTCGGTTCTATAAAATGAACTCTGTTAATGTAATTTAATGTATTATAATAAATGAAAGACAAAATGTGATTAAATAAATATCAAAAGTCATTTAATTAATTTAAGGTCATTAAATAAAATCTTTTCATAAAGTAAGAATAGCATTAAAGGTAGCTTCAGTTTTGTGACAGTAGTAAGTTAGCTTTTTTTTAATACGCAATTAAATGTGGTAGACTATTTTTTGCGCTCCTTGTGTTCTTAATATTTTTTCCAAGTTTAATATTGTCAAAATTAAATATTGACTAAGAGTCAGAATTGAGTCAAAAGTTGCAATCATGACAAAAAAGAATTATACACACATGAAACACACAAATAAAGTTTTAGCTTTAGTCCACTCCAAATTGAAAGAAGCACATAAAATTCGTGTAAAATTTTATTTAATATCCAGTTTAAGTCCCTAATTTAATACTTTTCTTGCAATCTGCTATAAATCATCAAATGTTTAATCACTGTATACATGTGGTAAATTCTTGTTTTGGGGCAAGAGTGTGGGTATTTTTGTATTTGGCTATTGTTTATGAATAAAAAAGCGTGTAACAAATTCATGAATTTGTTTTTATATCATTGTTTACAAAATTAACTTTGTGTTTACCTGAGAATGAAAATCTATGCTTGAAAAATGCAAAGACACGGAATTCAAACATAAATATATTTATTGTCATAATTGAGTTTTAACTTTTTCACATAGCTGTCCTATAAAATACATATCTATCCCTGTAAATGTGTGTATGTGTATACGTATATATACATGTATATTCATATATATATATAAATATATGCACACCTAGACACAGATACAATATATAATATAGACTCTATGTTCTTAACATGATTTAAAATCTCTTAAGCAATAACCTAAAAATATTTGGGTAAGTTTTTCCTACTTTTTCTCTTTAAAAGTACAAATTTTCAGAAAGGTTTAAAAAACAATATATCACTTGTTAAATAATTTATAATTATTATTAAAAAAACAGTTTATGACCCAAAAGTAAGAGTCAGCACTTTAATTTGCTTTCATTGTTAAAATGAATAAATTATAGCTCCCATCCTCCATTAGCCCTCTACTATTTCTAAAAGAAAGGAAACACTTATTGTCCTTCCTGCCTTTTACTTAAATCCAGTGAGATAAAGATCTTTTAATGAGGATTTCAATTCAGAAAAGCTAGGTTAAGCTTGACTCATTTGTAAATCTTTCAAGCATATAATTTGTTTTACATTGCTAGATTAGTGTTTTTGCTAGTCATGATTAATTTGGTTATAATCAAGCAATGATATTGAAAAATTGCTTTATTATTTTTTTAGTTTGGCTATTTGAATGCTCTTGTCTATGTTGCTCTGTTAAACCACTCAACTTTTAAACTATAGACAATCCTTGGATTTTTAGTGTCTCCTACTGTAAATATATAGATAATAATTACTTCATTTACCCTTTTTTTTTTTTTAAAGTTTTGAGGAGAGAAAGTATGAATGAACATAATGGCTTCTTTAATATGCATCATGCTTTCGTGCCTGGGGGGGCTCAGTGGGTTAAGCATCTGCCTTCAGCTCAGGTCATGATCCCAGGGTCCTAGGATCAAATCCCATGATGGGCTCCCTGCTCAGTGGGAAGTCTGCTTCTCCCTCTCCCCCCCTCCCATGCTCTCTCTCTTTTTCTCTCTCTCTCTCTCAAATAAGTACATAAAGTCTTTTAAAAAATAATATGCATATGCTCATATTTTTCACTTACATGTTCATGGGGAATGATATAACTTCCTATGAATCTACTGCATTAAGGCATTTTAAAGATTTTACAGTTAACTGTAGCAAATGGTTTGACAGGCCACATTTCTTCAGTCCACATGATTTAAGCCTAGTTTGTATGGTAGACAGACTTTTAAGATGAACCACAATAATCCTGCCTTCTAATATGCACACCCTGTGTAACTCCTTCCACCTGAGTGTGAGTTGGACCTAGAGATTCACTTTTATTTTTTATTTTATTTTATTTTATTTTATTTTATTTTATTTTATTTTATAATTTTAAGTAGGCTTCATGACCAGCGTGGAACTCAGTGCAGGGCTTGAAATTATGACCCTGAGATTAAGACCTGAGCTTAATTGACTGAGCCACCAAGGCATCCCTAGTGACTCACTTTTAGATAGAAAACAACACAAGTGATGACTGGAGAATGTCGCTTTTATATATGGGCACATGGGTTTACAAATAATTTATCCCTAATAAAGGGAGACCTATGCAGATAGGAATAACTTGATAATGACAGGTCTCTTCAAAGCAGTCCATCCCTAAGTTTCTGATACCAAGGAGCTGATAATGTGTGTTATCTGCAGGCAGGAGAAGTGTAAAAGTAGAAAAGAGAAGGAACTGAATTGAGCATTTTAAATGTTTTCTCTAAAATTCATCAAACAAGTAAATCATTCTCTTTCCTTGGAGAGTAGTGAGAAGGTATGGTTCTCTTAAAGATGATCCCTGTATGGAACCCTAAACCAAGGGGTAAGGAGCCCCCACCTTAGTCTCACCCCAGTATTTGTCATGTGCAAAGTGCTAATTTGGACTACATCTATACAATTATAGTATTGTCCTTAAGGTGTTTATAATATAGAATGAATTATAGACACATACAAATAATTAGAACATGATCAATTAACTGGTCTAAATAGATGTGTAGAAAACTCTCACAATAAACTTGAAAGATGGAAAATTAATTCTTCTTCAGTGGGGAAAATGGAGGCAACAGGGTAAGATTTACAGATAATTGGTATTTAAATACACAAAGACCATAATGTGACAAAAGGAATATATAATTTTAGAAATTAAAAAAAATATGTCTCTCAGAGATACTTTGTATTATTCCTCTGATCCTACATAATCCACTCAAGTTGTAAAATGTTGACTATCTTCAATGTGTGAAGTTTGGTGAATCCTCTAGGGCAAAAAATGAGTGCTGTTCTCAGGATCTTTCATAATTCATGAGAAAGTAAAACATTGTCTTATCTATGAAATTATTAGGTTGCAAAATGAAAAAAAAATTAACAACTATGGCCTACCACACATTAATTAGCATTGTGCCTGACACTAGAACCCTCTAAGTCTCAACATAATTATCTATAAAATAAAGTTAATACTTCCTGTAACTCAGTGTTCTTGGAGAAATTAAATAAAGAGGAGATCAAATGCCTGTAACATCCTATAACACAAGTTGATAAATACTAGGGTTTTAATAAATGGTAACTGTGCTTATATATTTTCTCTTCTTATTATCAAAAACATGAAAGAGTTATACATTTTTATTTGGTAATTTTTGAGTGCACACTATAAAAAAAAGCTAATATCCCAATTTGTATGAGGGAAACTCTTAAGAATATGATTAATCTGAGACCATGAGTTGCTTCAAGTTCATGATACAGTTAATATTTGTTACTGTGGGAATTTTCAATAAATTTTCAGGAAAGAAATTTCTAACTTACAAAGAAATTTCCTGCTAAGACCTAAAAACATAAATATGTAGTTGTAATTCCATACATTAGTTTGGAACTTTTGATTTCTTGTGAATTATCAGACTGATAGGATCATTTGTCTATGAAAGATGAAGGCAACGAAATGTCCATCTAGCCCAGTGGAAATAATAGTAAATAACTGAGATCTTCTTTGTTTCCTTCCATAACATGTAAGATTTATAGAAGTTAAAGGAGGATATACTGCAATCCACTCAAAAAAAGTAGTAAATTAAAAACTAGAAAACAATTTTGAATTTTTCTGATAATATGAGAATCTGACATAGACTCTACAGTACATAAGGTGATGGTTTGCTCATAAAATATTCATTTATAATCACATGATACTGTTAACAAAATACATACTCTTCTTGATTCAATTCAAGGAAAAATATGTTTATATTGAGCAGAATATGCAATATTGTGAAGGGTTCAACGATAGTTACTTCAAATCTGGGACCCAGGAGCTCACAATTTGTTGCATGATAAATAAATATCTATAATAAAAAGCAGATTTTTTTCTCATAGTGTAGTTTCATTCAGTTTTTTTTTTCTCTCCCAATTATTATTTAAAAGGCAGGTTTTTAAAAGCCTGAGATTAAAGAGAAAAAGGAAATAGATATTCATTGAGAAGGGGGGAGAATATTTGTTTTACAAAAATAATAGGATAATAATCAGCTTGCAGAAAAACTTAAATGATAAAACATACCTAGAATATATGAAATGAAGCAGTGGGCACCTGGGGGCTTAGTTGGTTAAGCATCAGGTCATGATCCCGGGGTCCACATCGGCTCCCTGCTCCATGGGGAGCCTGCTACTCCCTCTGCCTCTGCCGCTCTCTCTCTGTCTCTCATGAATAAATAAATAAAATCTTTAAGAAAAAAAAAATAAAAATGTGAGTAAATAAGCACAGCTTATAAACTGTCAGGATTACAAGTAACTAAGAAATGCAAAACTTAATTATCTTTTTTTAAAGATTTTACTTATTTATTTGTCAGAGAGACAGAGAGAGCACAAGCAGGGGAAGCAGCAGGCAGAGAGAGAAGCAGGCTTCCTGCGGAACAGGGAGCCCAATGCAGGACTCGATCCTAGGACCCTGGGATCATGACCTGAGCCGAAGGCAGATGATTAACTGACTGAGCCACCCAGGCATCCCACAAAACTTAATTATTGATATTATCTTCTATTTAAATAAAAGTCTTGGGGCACCTGGGTGGCACAGCGGTTAAGCGTCTGCCTTCGGCTCAGGGCGTGATCCCAGAGTTATGGGATCAAGCCCCACATCAGGCTCCTCCGCTATGAGCCTGCTTCTTCCTCTCCCACTCCCCCTGCTTGTGTTCCCTCTCTCGCTGGCTGTCTCTGTCGAATAAATAAATAAAATCTTAAAAAAATAAAATAAAATAAAAAAATAAATAAAAGTCTTAACCTCTTAATATAGATCAATTTTCAAAGCAACAAAGTAACAGCATGAGATAGTTATTTCCCATTATTTAGCAACAGTATTAATCATTTCTTTGACCCCCAAATGTCTACTTCTGGAAATTTCTCCAAAGCAATGCAAAATGCAGCCCTCAGTGTATGGTCAAAGATATTCAACCCTTCCTTATAATTACTCAAATCAGCAATAATCCAAAAGTGCAGGAGAATATTAACAGTGAAGACTTGCTTCTAGTGCAGGACCTGAGTCTTTGCTGGAACGTCTGCAAGGGAAAGGATGAGTAGTGAATCCACAGAAAATTCAAGGGCCATGCACGGCAGCAAAGTTTTTGTGAGTCATTTGGTCAGGTAGAACACACAGGCACTGTCCCAGAAAGTGTGACTGGTAAGGTACAAGCCTATCCAACCCTTACACATGTGAAGGAGATGCGAGCCTTTTTAGGGATGTCAAGGTTTTGGGGGACTTTCATATCCCATCTGGAGCAACGCCTCTGTCTCTTATGCCTCCTGGCAAAAGAAGAGCATGCATGGGACTGGGGATCAGAGCAGCAGGCCGCCTTCACTGTAGCAAAAATACTAATAAGACAGATTAAATCTCTAGGGATCATTTGAATTAGACATGTCTGATTCTGGAAGACATGGGTTAGCCGCTGTAGCAGAAACAACAGAAGGAGAGAGAATCCCTATGATTTGAGTCCCAGCTCTGGAAGGGGGCAGAAACCTGAAATACTCCCACAGAACAACAGCTCCCGGCAGTGTATGCAGTGCTCTTCCAGGTACAGCCTCTGTGATAACAAAGGCACAATACACCATGATAAGAACAGAGACCCATCTCTGCTGTGGCTCAAACCAGACTTTGACCAAGGGGCATGCCTATTTGCAACAGAGGGGCATCTTTTCCACCAGCGCCCTGTCACTGGAATGTGAGTGCTATCAGGCCCTGTAAAGTATGTAGATGCCCCATGGGAAATCTATTACTGTGGTGGCATCTGTGGCTTAGAGCCAGAGAATGGGGGAAATTCCTGCTGATGCCTGGTATTAGATGGATCTAGTCAAGGCAATTTCATTTGCACGGACTGCAATTGCCAATCAGCCCAACACTGATGCTGGTTGGAAATAGGAACAAGACACAGCAGCTAGTGGGTGGAACTCAGAGTGGTTTTTCTGGTGATCACTCATGAGCCTTGACAATTAACCCTTTACACTGACAGTTGAGCTGTTCTAAAGGGATTGATTCTATGGCTTGGAAAATGGGAAGCCAAGGGGTGGATTATGAAGAGGACCTTGTGGGGCAAGGATATGTGGAAAGATATTTGGGTCCACCTGCAAGAGATCAAGGCAGTCCCCTCTCTTCCACATCCTGGGTCATAAGGCACTGCCACTTGCCAGCATCGGGAAGCTGATATCCCTAGATCAGGTATGAGCCCTAGCAACTGACCCTTCAGTAGATATAGCAGATTGGATGCTAGAAAGAATTGACAGTACAGTTCCCGGGGGGATGCTTATTGCCAAGGATGCTGGATTACCCTTGAAATACAGTGATTCCATTAACGCAGTAACAACATGTCTTCTAAACAATATCCCAGGCAGCTGACAAAGGCGGTGGGTCCATCCACCTGAGTTCTCAACTAGTAAGGGATTGGCAAATTGATTATACTGCCCCCCTCCTTGCAAGTGAAGGTTTGAAGCGTGACCTGGTTTGTGAGGACGTAGCATCTGGTTTAACGCATGCTTTCCAGTGTCACCATGCAAACCAAGCTGCCACTATCAGGGAATTCAAGAAGCTGAGTACCATGTACGGATGCCCTCATTGATAGTGTTTGGGGGTCACATTTCAAAGATTGTGTCCTAGGAGAATGGACAAAAGAACATGGCATTGAATGGAGGTTCACATCTCTCTGCAAGCAGCAGGGTTAAAAACAAAAGGAATATTAAAGCAGGAGATTAAGTTACTAACAAGTAAAATGACCTTCATTGGGTGGACCAAAGCACTGCCCCAGGCTTTAATACCTTTAAATGATCAACTGGTAGCTCCTTTGCCTCTCTGCCAGACTAGGGACCCCTGCAGAGGAATACAGTACTGTAAAGATATGGAAATTTCAGGAAACAGCCATTGCCCCTGACTCTCACCATGGATCAGTATGCTACCTGGAAGCTATCTGGACTGGGTACATGACTGAAGTCATTTAAAGCCTCTATGTAGAAACTTCTAAGATTCCAGCAGGCAGGTACAGAAATCTACTCATCTTTCTGCTGCCCCAGACAGGCAAGTTTGTTTCTCAAGTGTTCCCTTGCATATGAAACGTGCCACCCACTAATCTGGACTGGTCTGCCTCTTTCTTCAGTCTCTCCTTACCCTCTTTGTGTGCAGGGGCTGGTTTCAAATTACACCTGGAAAGCTCCCAAAGAGGTTGTGAACCAACAGACACTTACACTGAAACAACATGCAGCCATTGTGAATATGAGAAATCTAACGGCAGAAATGTCCTTACATAGAGAGAAAATAAAGCAAGATGTATATTATTTATACACTGTAGCCTTATATGCACAAGTATATGTCTTTCCATTTTTGTGTTCATCTATTAATTTGTATGTTAATTTCAACCATTAACTTCTGTAAAGGGAAACACTAAAACATATATACTAGCAGGCTCCATGTGGTGAGAGTATAAATGGTTGTCATTTATGTTTTCCTTCTCGTATTTTTTTAATTAGCACGTCTTTTTTTTTAAATCAGCAATTGATAAATAAACATGAATGACCATAGGTAGCAAATCTATGTATATAGATTCCATTAAGTAATATTGTTTTAACAGACCTCTTTCACTTGGAGTTTGCTTAACATCAGACACCACAGATTTCATTTATTGTCTGAAGCTTTAGTAAAAAAAAAAAAAAAGTATTTTGTTGCACACAAAACTTTCAAAAACATGTAGAAATGAACACCTGCAATATTGCATCTGCTTTTGTCTTGGAACACTCACAAGTTCCAAGGTTGGGGTACCAGGGCCAGAGATGTTTAGTAGATTGAAGGTAATGAGCTCTGGGTGCTAAGGTTGTGGGTGATCATGAATGCACAGAGAGACCAGCATGATCTGTTATGCAAGGATTAGTAACTCCCACGTAGTATGAGATTTCACTGGTCAGCAGAAGAAATGACTGCAATCAGCCAGTCATCTTAAATACACACTGCATAGTACTTAAAACCAGTGGGTTTGCTCCATAGTCATTATCCAGCACAGCATCACTGACTATAAAATTATGCAAAAAGTAGAAATAAGGCAACATATAAATTTCCCGCAATCCAGATTTCCTTAAAAATAGGATGGAGCTAGAGTATTACGCTAAGTATTACGCTAAGTTAAATAAGTCAGAGAAAGATAAATGCCATATGATTTCCCTCATATGTGAAATTAAAGAAAAAATTAGGGAAAAGAAAAAAAAAGATAGGAAGGCAAACCATAAGAGAAACTCTTAACTATATGCTAACTAACTAGAATTTAAATAAAAATTTGAAACACAAGGGCACCAGCATGGCTCAGTCAGTTAAGCTTCTGCCTTTGGCTCAGGTCATGGGGACAGGATGGAGCCCTGCATTGGGCTCCCTGCTGGGGGGCAAGCCTGCTTCTCCTTCTCCTTCTGCCTGCCACTCACCCTGCTTCTGTGCTCTCTCTCTCTGTGAAATAAATAAATAAAATCTTTAAAAAATTTTTTTTGAAACATAACCCCTAAAAAACCAAAGTAGTGCTTTTTTCCAAAGGCCAACTGGCTCCATTGAAGGAGCCATTGACAAGATTAACTACAAGTTCATGTTCAGAAACCAACAGTAAATCAGTTTCTTCTGACTGCAAACTGTTACTCATGCACAAGACTGAGCACATCAGGGAAAAAATTTAAAGATAATAAAATCTTGGAAAATAAAACATTGTTAGAATAATTTTAATGTAAGATCTTCAAGGTATTTTTCTTTTTTTTTAAACTGAGGTGAAGTCTTATTTTATTATAGCCATAAGTTTAATAAAGTAATGTCAGCTGGCAACGTAATTTTCATTACTTAAATATAAAAATAAATGACGTTAACAGATTTAAAAAGTAATTATATCAGATGATCTAAAAAGGCAGATTTTACAAAGCCACCCGTGATCTTTAATACGGTGTGTTTCACACACGTATATTAAGTTTACTAACGCCTACCATTTTGAAGAGTTTTCTTTTATCATAATGGATTACCAAGAGAAAATTTTAATGAAAACTACATTAAGTAAAATTTTTTAGTTCCAGCAAGTTTTAACTTGATTTATCCCAGTCTCCTTCTTCCAGGCTCCTTGTAAGCCGTCAATAAGCAGCTTCACAACTATGGCAGCTGCGGAAACCAGGGGCCTAGCAGAACTTGGAAGAGACAGATTGAGTCTGGAGTTCCACAAGAGTCCTGTCCCAAGAGAATTACAAGTTGAATATTATGAACAACTACCAGCCAACCAATCAGATAACTTAGATGAAAGGACACATTCTTAGAAAGGCATAAACTACTGAAAATGACTCAAGAAGAAACAGAATATATGAATAGACCTATACCAGATAAAGAAATGGAATCAGTACATTTAAAACCTTTCATAAAGAAAAGCCCAGGCCCAGAGCACTGTACTAGTAAATCATACCAAACATGTAAAGAAAAATTAATCTAATCATTTAGAAACTCTTCCAAAAAATAGAAGAGAAAATACCTCCTAACTCATTCTATGAGGCCACTATTAATCCTAATGCCAAAATTGAGGGCATCTCAATTGGATAATATCATAGACTAATATTTCTTATGGATGTAGTCATAAAAATCTTTATTAAAATAATAGCAGGGGCTCCTGGGTGCCTCAGTTGTTAAGTGGTTAAGTGTCCGACTCTTGGTTTTGGCTCAGTTCATGGTATCAGGGGACATGGGACTGAGCTCCGAGTTGGGCTCCATGCTGAGCATGGAGTCTGCTTGAGATTCTCTCCTTCTCCTTCTGCCCCTCCCCCTACTCTCTCTCTCTCTAAATAAATAAATTCTTTAAAAAAATAATAGCAAATTGAATATAGTCCGTATAAAAAGGACTATGTTCCTTGATTGAGTAGCCTTTATCCCAGGTATATAAGATTTGTTCAATAGCTAAAAATCATTCAATAAATGCAAGATACTAATAGATTAAGGAAAAAAGAATATAATCAGTTTGTTTTTTAAGATTTTCTTTATTCACTTGAGGGAGAGAGAGACAGCAAGCAAGCATGAGCAGGGGGAGAGTGGGAGGCAAAGGCAGAGGGAGAAGCAGACTCCCCACTGAGCAGGAAGCCCAACGTGGGGCTCGATCCCAGGACCTGGAGATCATGACCTGAGCTGAAGGCAGATGCTCAACCATCTGAGCCACCCTGGTGCCCAAGAATGTAATCATTTTAATAGATGCAGAAAAAGCAATACCTATTTATGATAAGAATACTCAACATAGTAGAAATAGAAGGTAACTTTTTCAACCTGATAAAAGGGATCTAAGAAACTGATGAGCAGATCAATAAAATATGATCTGTCCGTAAAACAGAATATTATTTGGCAATAAAAAGGAATGGTGTGATAATACATGGCTACAACATGGGTGAACTTTCAAAAACATTATGCTAAGTAAAATAAGTGAGTCTCAAATGAACACATATTGTATGATTTCATTACATGAAATTTCCAGAATAGGAAAATCTTTAGAGACAGAAAGTAGTTTACTGGTTGCCGGGGACTGAGGGAGAGGGCCTATGAAGTTTCTTTAGGGAATGAATAAAATATTCTAAAATTAGATAGTGGCAAGAGTTACTTAACTATGTGAATACCTAAAAGTGACTAACATTTACTTTAATAGGGCAAATTGTATAACATGTGAATTAAATTTAATAAAACTTATTTTTTGAGTAGAGAAAAAAAGAACATTTAGAATTTACACATCGAAAAGTTATTTAAAAAATTGTGATGCTGGATTAGAATATTTTGGAGTGCAAATACAGAGAAAGTATAATATATCAAGAAATTTAATATGATGTTTTCCTAAATGTATCACAATGAAAAATGTTATATAATTAATAAAGCATCAATTTTACTTATAATTAATAGAAATTGTTTTGTCTGTAGGAATCCTCAATTAATTCAGCAGAAAATGACAAGTAGAATGACTTGACAGTTCCCCAAATTTCCCACACTCCATTTCACAGATACTAGCTGAGAAGATGTGCTAGGGAATTTTGCAACTGTAGCATGTAGTACACTTAACATGGATTATATTTGACTGACACAAATTTGTATTTTCAAATTTGTTATGAATTTCTGGATAATTAATATGCTTTACCTTAACACATGGCCTACTTTTGCTTTTTCAAGGTAAATGTAGATTACAAATTCAAGTCAAAATAATGGGTATAAGGAATCTAATTAAAAACACAATTCCAAGACAGGGAGAAGAATCTGTAGGATTAATTTAATGGCACACAGCCACAAATACTAATATTAATGTTGTTGACTAGTGTAATAGGAGTACTTGTTCTGCGAGTTATGTTCCTGGGAGACCCGGGTTCAAATCCTAGCCCTACAGTCAATTTGCTCTCATGAACCAGTCAAAATCAAGTGTTCTTGCTATCCTTCAGTCCATCAGGCTAGAAAATGAAGGGGATGAACTGCATAATCGCTAAGACTGCTTCCAGCACTAAATTCCAATTTTCCACGTCTCCAATTCGGAATTTGTATTGGTGTTATGCTTAATACCACTGAACTTGGAACACATCCATTAAAAAAGAGTATGATGTTACATATCAAACCTTGAATAAGAAATATGATTGCTTTTGAAATTAAATAAAAATATTACTTCACTATACCCATTTAAGAAAGGAAACTAAGTATTTGTAACCAGGCCAATTTAAGATGAAGGTGAAGGATGTCTATCAATGCATAGATTTTGTAAATGCAGTCTAATATTTCTACTTTAAACATGTTTGTGTGCTATATTAATCATTTTAGAGTGTTTATAGTCTCTGTCTAATGCGTGTATATTGTATTTCTTTAGATTTTTGTGCAATTTCTTCATTTTAGCTTTCTTCCATGGCAAATGACCCAAGAATATTTCAGTATATTTTTTACGCTGATTACACAAATTTATAAACCACTGCAACATAGCAAGAGCTAACTTTGGGAGAATATAATCTAAAGAGTAAATAAAAGGACTACTTAAATAAAAGAGTATATGCATATTTAATAAAAATTTTCAAGACTTCATATAAAATGTAAATTTAAATTGTTTCACCATGGGCTGTGAACGGAAGAGAATTAGACAGTTTACTCCTGCCAAATTAGATGTATAACAGCTTTTTAAATTGGAAATAAAACAGCTTTGAAAGAAAGGGAAGAGCATAAAGTGTCCTTGATACTAAATATGGATCATGCAAAATATGAAAAATCTCCAGTGTAAACAATATAATTAGAACAATAAATTTTAATTCTGTATGCCAGTTATTTAGTTGAGGATGAAACAATTCCCCGATTCACACTTTGCATTTCTGTGTCTTTGATATTCTACTGTTATATACCCCCTGGACAATGTCGCTGTGGCTGCGAAGGGTATTTCCAACTCTTTACTTTGTTGCATTATTGGTGAAGAAAAATCACACTTGTCAAACTTTTGTTAAAATAAGTTATAACCAATTTCTGACAATGTAAGTAAGCTCAAAGTACCCATAAAAATAGCTTTTGGAAAAACAGCCAGCAGCGATGTAACCCATGGGATAGCCCAGTTATAACACAATACAAGTCAGATAATGGTGCTTCAGAATTTAATTAAGTCTGAAGGATTAAGTAATGTAAAGAATTGATTTAAAACTATTTTTATGGCAAAAAGAAGAGGATTAGAACAAGACACTAGTCAGCAACCGATTTCCAATGCATCATAATTAAGAGAGATTTAAAGTAATAATGATAGTAGGGGCAAGGTTTGACAATGATTAGTAAAATTATTTAGTTTGTAGTTAAAGTTAGATTGCTAATCTTAATAGGGGTTTTGTTTTTTCTGATTTCCAAAAACCCTTCAGTTTTTTTCTAAAGCTGTGCTTAATATAGCACTAAAAATTATTTGGTTGTTAGAATTCAACATAGACATTATTCTATATATAAATCAACATTTTTGGTAGTTAATAAAAGGCATGAGTCATAACTTTTAGTATCTTCATTCCAAGATCATTGGTAATATGAGTACTATTGAAATACAAAAAAGAAATTCAGCCAAAATTTTTTATACGTCGAACAGGATTTGATTTAAATTGAGGTATAATTCTTTTTTGTTTGTTTAATCAAGGTTTCAATGATGTTTTGCATTTTTACCTTTGTTTTTATCTTTTTTTAATTAATTTGAAAGTGTCCATCAAATAACTGTACACTGAATAAACACTTTATATTAAGTTCATTGTGTGCTAGAATCTAAATGAACAAATTTTCTACCATAATGAATGTCATATTTATTTGTTTAGAGCTGTATCTGGTAAAAAGAGAATGAAACACAAGTAATATATAATATTTCGTTTTCTAGTACAATACAAAATATATCAAAGTAACCGAAAAAGAGAATTAGAATTGGGAGCAGATTAATTAAATATATTTTTTACATATTTTTCCTATAAATATATCAATTTCCTGATACTTTTGGCAAGGTGAACAGATCTTTTGCTATCACAAATAATAAACAAGAACATTCATGATACGGGGGAATTTTGTACACTGCTTATTCTCTGAGTAAAATTTGATTGATTTTCTCTTTTTTGTATAAATGTATAAAAAGTGTTTGGTATTTTTAAAAACATGCACAATAGGTTTTATCTAGGTAGTAAATAAGATCATTTAATTAAAGAAAGAAAGAAAATGAGAGAGAGAGTATAAGAAAAGGGGAGGGAGCAGAAGACAGGTATGAACAAGTGAAGAGGATTATTTGACATGGCCCATGACTTTTGCTAGTGGAGCACAGCCAGCCAACTGAGTTTGCAGTGAGGAATGCTGCGCAATATATAACGAAACTCTCACCTTGCCCCACGATGTCATGCTAGTGTTTTCCATTGGGCAAGCCACCAGAAGCCAAAAGGAAAGAAAATTTTGATGTATCCCAAATAGATCAGTATATCAAGATTCACAGGGCGGAGCGTGGATCTGGATGTGAACATGAAGATAGCCAACACGAATCATAAAGAAAAACTAAATTTCAGTAACTACGAAACTGCATCATGAACCATTTTTATTATATCAAGTGTGCCTTAATATCTAATAAGTGATAAATTCTGATCATTAAAGCAGCAAGTTATCTGAAATGTTCATAAACTTTATAGACATAACTTGGTTGAATATAGATGTAATCTTAGTTTATATCAAGAATGAAAAGGAGAAATCATCCAGATAATGTAGGAAGTACTTTTTATATTTTCTGAACATAAGCCTAGGCTTAGCATTAATAGGTAAAGATATCAAACAATTGAAACATCTTAACATTTTTTTCTCTACTCTGAATAAATAATGATGGTTGGCATAACAAACTATGTTAAGAATAATTTTTATATAGCAAATGATCTTGTTTAGATGTTAAATAAATAATAAATGAAAAATATAAACATCAGCCTGGTCTATACATTCAAATTTGTAAAGCAACTTTTATTTTGTGAAAATGCTCTAGACACAGAAGATAGTTTGACAGTTGCTTATGAAACTAAACATAACCATATAATCCAGCAATTACACACGCTTGGTATTTACTCACTGCAGTTCAAAATTGATGTCCGCACAGAAATCTGTACATGAAGACATATAGAAGCTTTATTTACAATCACCAAAAAATGGAAGCACCACAGTGTCATTTAATAGGTTAATGGGTAAGCACACTGTGGTACATTCATTCATACCTTGGAATACTCTTAAGCAATAAGAAGGAACAAGGTATCAAGCCATGAAAAGACATGGAGAAACCTTAAATTCATATTGCTAATGAAACAAGCCAGTCTGAAAAAACTACATAGCCTGTGATTTCAATTATATGACATTCTGGAAAAGGCAAAACTTTGTAGACAGTAAACAAATCAGTGGGTACCAAGGGCTCAGACATAGAGAAGAGGGTTGAATAGCTCAAGGAAGAGGTTTTTTGAGGTGGTAGGACTACCGGTGAAACTGTAATTATAAATAGATAACATTGTATTTAACAGAACATGTTGAAATTTACAGTATAATCTGTAAAACTTAATTTATGTATGTATGTATGTATCTCTTACGAGGTCAGAGTATCCCAGGATGCAATGTGAGTTGTGGCAACAGAATTTAAATGTATTGCAAGTATATGAAATAACTTAACCAAAGACAGGGAGGATATAAGTTATTAGCCTGAGCAACTTTGGAGATAAATGGCAACAAAGGCAAAAGGAACTGAACATAGACCCCGCACTCTGACAAGGTGTTCCCTCAACCCATCTCCCCACAGGAGTATGGGCTAACAATTCTGAAATCACTGTTGAACGATTACTTAAATGGAAGCGAGTGTTAGTAGAAAAGTGTCTCACTGTTGGAATAGGGAGCTTATGGATAAGCAAGGAGAAGCTAAAACAATTCATGTGGAAATGGCTCAGAGTTGGAGTCATCAGTATGAACTCATGTTTAATTTAATATGGATATAGTTGGTTACATAGAGTAATATTTTTAGACATTTTTATATGAGGGTAAGTTTACAATCATATTCTCCTTAGGAAAAATGGTTACTTCTAGGACTAGAGCCGGAAACATGCAAGATGAGCCTGGAAAACTTGTCATGCCAGAAAATAAGACAGTGTTCATAAAAATAAGTAAGTAAATAAGGAAAGAAAGGAGAAAGAAAGAAAGAAAGAAAGAAAGAAAGAAAGAAAGAAAGAAAAAGAAAGATCATATCAAAGGAATATAGGAACCCTGAAAGTCTCCCCAATGACCAAATAGGGAACAATTTGAACAACAAAATTTATTAGTATTGGATTATATCTCAGTGTATGAAATAAATGTCCATGAGTTTGTACTGGTAGAAATCAATGATAGCATAATAAACAAATGAGGGAATATAAATAAATTTCCTGTGCAGAAGAATTCCGAATATTTTTTTGACACTCTTCCCTTAAGAAGTTGAATCCTAACTCCCTACTTCTTAAGTGTGGGCTGTATATAGGGACTTTCCTACTAAAAGTACAGGATGGGAAGGAGAAATAAGAAGAGTAAATTTTTAGTAAAGAAACCTGACAAAGACTATCTCAAGTCAGGTGATTTAAGTTAACGTCACAATGATAAGTCATAGTGATAGAATATACGCTTAAATAGGATGTGATAAAATGTGCTATACATCTATAGTCTTTCTCCCCAAATACCCTGGTCTAATCATGAGAAAAACATCATAGAAATCCCAATTGAGAGACATTCTATAAAATATCTGGCTAGTAAAGCTCAAAACTGTCAAGGTCATCAAAAACAAGGAATGTCTGAAAAACTCTCACAGTATGAAAGAGTCTAAGGAGGCAAGACTACTGAATTTAGTGTGGTTATCTGAATTGGATTCTAGAACAGAAAAAAATAAATTAGAAAAAAGAACTGAGGAAATTATAATAAAGTATGAACTTCAGTAACAAATAATGATTCATTAATTGTGTCAAATGTACCATATTTATGTAAGATATTTATAACAAGGAAACTGAGTCTGGACCATATTAAAAATGTTTATTCTATAAACCTAGAATGGTTCTAAAGTTTAAAAAGTTTAAGTTTCCATATTATAACTGCTTTTTAAACCCTACTGTGTGGTTTACTGTTTTATTATTGTGCAATTATTTTTTAATGTTCTTATTTGCCTCAAAAGTTTGGCAATCCTTGTTGGTATGCTATTTGTGTGGATCAAATAAAGTTGCACAATATGGTGATGGAGGAAAGAATTTCTTAACAACTGTACCAGTCTCATTCCATGACCCTGATTCCTCCAAAATGAACAATCAAATGTAGGACTCTGCATTGGCGTGAGCAGAGTATTGTAATGAGCACACTTTAGGTAGCAGGAAAATGAATGATCCAAAAAACTGTAATTTCATAGAGGGACAAACTTTATGATTTACTTATGGACAGAATGTATTCTTCTTTATCCCGTATCAATGTTGAAAATCAGAACCAACCTCAGGCTTGGTTATAGTTCTTTTTCGCACCCTTATAAATTCTACTTCTCACCAGCTCCTCCCTTTTTTTCCTTCCTGTATTTTTCTTGCTTTAATTGGAGATCTGGGTTTGAAGGGTACACATAGGCAAGCAATTTGTTTATCTATTATCTCTCAGTGGTACCTTTAAAGCCTGCTGTTTATGAGATTCTTGACAATGAGTTTCTCTGGGGCTCTCCTGGCAAGAAGCATTCTCCCTTACGTCCTGGCTGATTTTGATGACAGTTTTTTTGTCCTATTTTTTTTTTCCAATCAAGTGTTGTCTGTTTGCTGTTTTCCAGACATTCCTTAAATGTTTTCATCTATCAGTGGCATACTTACTTATTTTATTTTCGGTGCTGCCGTGTCATTTTATAATTTTCTTTCCCCACTCAAATAGAATTCTTAGAGGGAAGTCAGGTATTCCTGATAGTTCTGGTCAAGTTTTAAATAAGAAGTCTCTACGAGAATCACTTCTAAAAGTGCTTGAAATATTGTTTCCTTCTGTCTATCATAATATCATCTCTATATAAAGTTTCAATAAATTTGATTTAGAATGAGTTCTGCCAATCTGATTTTCTGAGGAACAGAATCTGTTTCTAGAACAAATTGGTAGAGTTTCCAACAAAACAAAAGAAAAACAAATATTTTTATCTCAACCTGCTCATTACAGTTTGAAATTATATGAATAGAAGAATAATGCCATAATAAATGTATATCAATAAAATTAAAGTATGAAAGTCATGGTGCTACTTTATTCATTGAGAAGATTCAGTTCGAGCAAAGCTAGAACATGCAAAGAACTTTCCACAAAGGTGAGAACTTTTGGGTGGATGGTGTAGGAATGCCCATTAGTGATAATTTCAACAAACATGCATATATGTAATACAAAGGATGAGAATCAGGTCAAAAAACATCCCCTTTTTTACCATTTGTTAGCTTATTTCATTTGTTTGTACTATGAAATGCTCAATGGAAAGGTCAAGGTTATGGGTCATTCAGTAAACTGTTCCATGAAGACATTTAGGTAAGCTACCTTCTCTGAGTAATGTACAAAACATACTTTAAAGGGAGAAGTATTTTATTGCTTATCCAGTACTGCCTTAAATTATTTTCATTGTAATATTTCTCAATTATGTAGAAATATATAACTATGGTGAATTTACTTGGCATCAACACATGAAATAATAAACCAAAAAAATCAAAGTAATATAAATATAATACCATTGAGGGTGTTTTTCAGCTGTAATCACATTTCTTTGTACAGTATATGACACTGATGTCTAACAATGCAATTTCTTTTGAGTTTCCTAAAACTTTACTACAGTGATGATTTCATTTTACTACTACTTTTCTCTACTCAAAGCATTGCAAAACCAAAATGTTTGATTAGGAAACCATGACTTCTCCATCTTTTTGTGTCTTCCTTAATGTCTTTCAAGAGTGATTTGTAGTTTCTAGAATATAGATCCTTTAAGTCTCTGGTAAAGTTAATTCCAAGGTAACGTATGGTTTTTGGTGCTATTGTAAATGGGATGGATTCACTAATTTCTCTTTCTTCAGCCTCATTATTTGTTTATAGAAATGCAACTGATTTCTGAGCATTGATTTTGTATCCCACCACATTACTGAATTGCTCTATAACTTCTAATAGTGGGCGTGGATTCTTTTGGGTTTTCCATATAGAGTATCATGTCATCTGTGAAGAGAGACATTTTGACTTCTTCTTTGCCGATTTGGATACATTTTATCCCCTTTTGTTGTCTGATTGCTGTTGCAAGGACTTCTAGTACTATGTTGAATAATAGTGGCGAGAGTAGGCATCCTTGTCATGTTCCTGATCTTAAAGGAAATGCTTCCAGCTTTTCCCCATTGAGAATGATATTTGCTGTAGGCTTTTCATAGATGGTTTTTATGAGATTGAGGAATGTACCCTCTATCCCTACACTCTGAAGGGTTTTAATCAGGAAAGGATGCTGTATTTTGTCAAATGCTTTTTCTGCATCTATTGAAAGGATCATATGTTTCCTGAGTCTTTTCTTGTTGATATGATGTATCACACTGATCGATTTGCAAATGTTGAACCACACTTGCATCCCAGGGATGAATCCCACTTGGTCATGATGGATAATCCTTTTAATGTACTATTGGATTCTATTAGCCAATATCTTGGATGAAAGACCTCGATGTGAGACAGGAATCCATCAAGATCCTAGAGGAGAACATAGGCAGCAACCTCGATGACATCGGCCAAAGCAATCTTTTTCATGACACATCTCCAAAGGCAAGAGAAACAAAAGATAAAATGAACTTGTGGGACTTCATCAAGATAAAAACTTCTGCACAGCCAAGGAAACAGTCAAAAAAACTAAGAGGCAGCCCACAGAATGGGAGAATATATTTGCAAATGACACTACAGATAAAAGACTGGTATCCAAGATCTACAAAGAACTTCTCAAACTCAATACGTGAGAAACAAATAAACAAATCATAAAATGGGGAGAAGATATGAACAGACACTTTTCCAATGATGACATACAAATGGCTAACAGACACATGAAAAAATGTTCAAAATCATTAGCCATCAGGGAAATTCAAATCAAAACCACACTAAGATACCACCTTACGCCAGTTAGAATGGCAAAAATAGACAAGGCAAGAAACAACAAACGTCGGAGAGGATGTGGAGAAAGGGGATCCCTCCTACATTGTTGGTGGGGAATGCAAATTGGTACAGTCACTCTGGAAAACAGTGCGGAGGTCCCTTAAAAAGTTAAAAATTCAGCTACCCTATGATCCAGCCATTGCACTACTGGATATTTACTCCAAAGATACAGACGTAGTGAAGAGAAGGGCCATATGCACCCCAATGTTCATAGCAGCANTTGTCCACAATAGCTGAATCGTGGAAGGAACCGAGATGCCCTTCAACAGATGACTGGATTAAGAAGTTGTGGTCCATATATACAATGGAATATTACTCAGCTATCAGAAAGAACGATTTCTCAACATTTTCTGCAACATGGACGTCACTGGAGGAGATAATGCTAAGTGAAATAAGTCAAGCAGAGAAAGACAATTATCATATGATTTCTCTCATCTGTGGAACATAAGAACTAGGAAGATTGGTAGGGGAAGAAAGGGATAAAGAAAGGGGGGTTAATCAGAAGAGGGAATGAAGCATGAGAGGCTATGGACTATGAGAAACAAACTGAGGGCTTCAGAGGGGAGGGGGATGGGGGAATGGGATAGACTGGTGATGGGAAGTAAGGAGGGCACATATAGCATGGTGCACTGGGTGTTATACGCAACTAATGAATCATCGAACTTTACATCAGAAACCAGGGATGTACTGTATGGTGACTAACATAATATAATAAAAAAACATTAAAAAAACACTAACTTAAATTAAAAGGAAAACTTTAAAAACTTAAAAAAAAGGAACCATGACTTCTTTCACCTTAATATTATATTATTAATTAATATTAATAATATATTATTTACATTAAAAATTTTACCTGTCCTTTTTCCATTTGTATCACCAATATATATTCTACCAGGTACACTAAAGTGGACCAATACAACCGTAAGACCAATACAACTATAAATGAAAAAGAACACATCAAAACACAGCTCCTTTGTAACGCTTGATTTAAATTGCTTATACAAATGATTCAGAAAATGTTCATGTGAATTTTTGTATGATTATCTAAAATAAAACTACATATTATACACTACCATATATATTCAGATATTTTATGTACATATATATTACATATTTTTTTAAGTATGTATTTTCCAAATATAACTTGGCAAACCTTTCTCATTTCTTCTCTAAGTCTTTGGAGAGTTGTAGAATGGGTAATCAAAAACACCTTCCCATCACTCTATGCTGTGTAATTAGCAAAGTGTAACATATTAGAATTTGTCTAAAAAGAGAATCCTTATTAGCAGTTAAATCCTTATTAGCAGTTAAATCTTTGCACGTAGCAAAAAAAATAATGAAATAACAATCTATAAAATCTACTTTACGAAGGAGATGCATAGAGGTCACTATGCATAGTTACATATGTTGATAACTGAAACATGCTTCACATTAAAAAGAAACCATCAGAATTACTTCTTTTGTTTTAAAGATGTCAGGTATCACATTAGAATTGACAAAGATCATTCATTCTATCTTTAGCTAAATGTTATCAATTAAACGTGCCTCACCAGCATAAGAACTTGATTGGTTTGTGTTTCAGATGTGTACTGGGGCAGCATTAATTTTATGTCATCCAGAGCTATCTATAGTGATAGAATCAGGGGCAATTTCATTTTCTTAATGAGATTCCACCTAAGAGACTTGGACAGAATGAGAGACAAGGTAGGAGATTTAACATGGTTACATTAAAAAAAAAAAAAAAAAAAACTGGGGGAAATGTTATTCCTTAAAAGGTACAAAATTAAAAATAAACAGCAACATTTAACTTACAAAGTATTTCTTCTCTGAAAAAAATGCCTGAAGTGTTGAAGGATGGCCGTCCACTATAGGGCACTTTGGTATAAGGATTATTTTGAGCTAAAGGCATCTGAAAAACAGTAGGTACAAGAATAGTACGCTGACCTCCCCTTTTCTTCCTGAAAGCAGGAGATAAAAATCCCCTGTGAAAGATTCCTTCCTTATTTCAGGAGGGAAGAAACATTCTTACCACCAAAGAGAGGGAGCAGAGACCAAGAGAAATATACAAACAGGTCTTGTAAAACTAGATATTCCTTTGTTCTCTTCATGCATGTTAGTTACTTTTCACAGTTGCCTGTCTTTGTTAAACCCAGTATAATGGTTAGGCAGAGCCACTTCTTTGGGTCTTCATTTCTTAGTGAGGGGACTCGCATATACATGTAAAAATCTGTATTTTTTTTCCTTTTAATTGGTCTTATGTCAATTTATCCCTCAGGGCCAGTCGGAGACCCTAAAAGGGCAGAGGTAAAGTTTTGCCTCCCCCACAGCATTAAGACAATTTTAATACATTAGATCAATTAGAATGATGGGGGTGATTTTTCTTTCATTAAATTGGGCACTGCACCTGTGCTGAGATGACAATTACACATTTTTATTTCATATTAACCAAAATAGTGACTGGTTTAAAACTATTTATATGTGTTAGTATATCGTATGTATTGCTTAAATCCATATTATCTGTTAATATTTTATTCTTATTAGTCCAGCTTTGAACAATCGGTGTCATTTGAAAATTGCAGCAAAACACAGTGATAGCAATAAATCACACAATACTCAAAAACATAACTGAAATATTGGGTCAAAGCTATCAAAACTCTTCTTATTTATTTCTGACCAAATGGACTTCGGGAATTTTTCATGGTAACTTTTAAAAATAATTTAGTACCTTAAACTTAATATATATAATTACATTAGAGACGATAGATGATTGATAAGTAGATAGGTAGGTAGGTAGATAATAAATAAAGCCATAAGTAGTTCTATGATTACAAGTCATGCTGAAGTTTCAAACCAAACAGGAGTGATTTTTTCCTAATTCTCCTGAATTTTTTCCACAATTTCTTTGCAGTGTCATTTTCCCTCTTTTTAGTGATTATAGAATTGTTAGCAGTTTATTGTAAACTGTTTTTCCTTCTGCTCTTGTTTACCTTTTCAAACATGATATCATCCGTTCTGTCGGCTTCAATGATGTCCTCACCAGATTTCTCTTCTGAACTTCCATTCTGACCAGTCAATTTCACTGGAGTGTTTTGCCAGAACCTCAAATTTAAATGGAAAACAACTGAAGCTTTTAACTTCCCTTCCAAATTTGGTCATTCTCCTAGTGTATAATATCAGTGAGATAGTCTACTGCTCAAGCCAGAAACCAGGGTGGTTGCTATGCACGCAGTCTTCTCCTTCATGGGTAGTTCAACAAATCCAATCCACATCTAAGCCCTACAGTGTTTACCTCTTAAATCACTTTTAAATCCATCTACGTCTCCCCTCGGTGACACCGGTGCTACCGTTAAGCCACTGGGGAAAATTTTACACTGCAGCAGCTTCTAATTTGTTTATCAGCCTCTAGTCTTTCTCCCCAGAATCAATTTTTTTTTTCCCACTGTGAATAGAGAAAACATTTTGCAAAATGTTGACCTTGTCAGAAGCTTAAAATCCTTCAGTGACATTTACTTAGATTAGAATCTAAACTCTTGAATTTAGCTTACAAGTCTCTATTCCTGCTGCCTCTTCTATCGACTACTTTCCACGGCCTCTGAACTTCCTGCCGCATGACAGGATTTTATTCTCTCATATCCCCAGCCTTTATCCATTTCCTGTTCCCCGAATTATGCCTCTCCTTTCCCCGCTCCAAAATCATTAGGTGAACTTCTACCTACTCTCCTGCCTTAACCTAATCATCACTTAATCCAAGAGAAACTCCTAGATCCCTAAACTCTGGGGCAGTAGTCCTCCTATGGCCTTGAAGCCTCACAACACTATTCTGTGCAAACATTATTCTCATTTCAGAAATGAGAAGATTGCCTCAGAGCGGGTTACTAACATGCTAAAGCAAAAACATCAGAGATAAGTTTTAAGCCCAATGTATTAATCTAAAGTCTCCTTATTTTAAATATGCTGTCTCACTAATACAGCTATGTACAAAATATGACCCATCCACAGAGCTAAATTATGACCTCCATTTAATTTTTTCCTTTTTAAAAAAAATATTTTATTTACATTCAAGTAATTAACATATAGTGTATTATTAGTTTCAGAGGTAGAGTTCAGGGATTCATCAGTTGCATAAAACACCCAGTGCTCATTACATCACGTGCCCTTCTTAATGCCCATCACCCAGTTACCCCACCTGCTTCCCCTCCTGCAACCCTCAGTTTTTTTTCCTAGATTGAGTCTCTTAGGGTTTGTCTCCCTCTCTGGTTTCATATTACTTTATTTTTCCTTCCCTTCACCTATTATCCTGTTTTGTTTCTTAAATTCCACAAATGAGTGAAATCATCTGATAATTTTCCTTCTCTGATTGACTTATTTCTCTTAGCATAATACCTTATAGTTCCATTCATGTCGTTGCAAATGGTAAGATTTCATTTTTTGTTGATGGTGGAGTAACATTCCATTACTATATGCATATTCATTGCATTTAATTTAATTTTCAAAACTTCCAAGGTAAGAAACTCATGGGGGGGTATTTAAGAAAATATAGATGATGGTCATCCAGGATAAATCAAGCATTTGTAATGAAAAAAACTTAAGTTGACATATGTTAAATTTTATTACACTCGCAAATATATTTAGCTTTATCCCTCACCATCTATCTATATCTATAACTATCATCTATCTATCATGATCATCTACCTCAGCTACTACCCTGTAAAGCAATGGCAAAATCCAAATACATATATCAAATTTTCAGAAACAGTCTAGATTTAGTAATCTCTACTATGGTAACACATAACATTAAAATATCAGCAACATAGACTGATAAATGTTACATATCAACTAAAGGTTACCCTGGATCAATTGTGAGTCTTCTCCTTGGGTCTTTTATCTAGAATCTAGGAGCTCCTACTTTCCAGGTTATATTTTTAGCCCTGAAGAAAAAGAATAAGAGAGCTGGTGAAAACATGCAATGACTCTTAAAACATCTGTTCAGATGTGGTCTGTGTTATATCTGCTGTCAGGCACGGATACATCCAATGTCATTGGGATGGAACTTCAAGTCACACAACAGTGGGTTGGAATATGTAATATTCTTACTGGAGAAGAGAGTGATACTTCAGAAGAAAATATTATTTCTGATAGCTATCTCTGTAATATTATTTATTCTTTTATTTCTGCCTTCCTTCTCATAAGCCTTTACCTAATCCCACTTATTTTTGCTCTATTAACTGAGTAGAGGAAATACTGATGAAAATGTTACAGAGTACGCAGCAGATACGTTTGTTGAACTCCATTACAATATGGAACTTCAAAGATGCTTAGATTGCTGTTACTTCCTCAAGTTTCATTTTTGTCAGTTTGTCAGCGAAAATTATTTTTGCAACAAGTTTCTATCCATCATTTCCTTGATGATTTATTTTCAGACTCCTCAGAGGCTCCTCTCTGCTTGCCCTTTTCCCCCTTTATATCCTGGAAGCAAAGGAAGTAAAGCTTTCATATATTTCCAATTTTTATCCCTCTTTCCCAAGGAAAAACTTTTTTTCTTCATAGAGGATCCATTTGATTCTGATCAGATTTTAATTTATCCCTTATCATTTTAGTTTGACGGTAAGAAGTTTTAATGAAATACGCCAATTGAATCTACTCCCAGAGCCATCTCTGCTTAAAAGCACATGGCATGAGCATGCATGAGGCTGGTATTTCCCCAGTAGAAAATGCCAATTTATTTCTAAAGAAAGGAGAGCAAATAAAATGTGAGAATTACAATCATAAATCATTTTTTTCTCTCTTTGGCAATATCATTTGTTAATATAACATTATATTTCATAAAAAACAGGGATGGGGATGAGAAATAAGATAAATGATAGATAGACAAATGATAATAAATGCTGATAGACACTTAGATAAATATAGATGTTTATTTATCACAGAAATTTGTATAAGCAAAGCTAATGGTGTAATCAGTATTTCCCTATATGTATAAGTAATTAAAGTAGAGAGAAGTAAAGGAAAAAAATCCAAATTTAATTTTTAATCTTAAATATTAGTTATGTTCAGTTTTGTTGAAATGTTCTCAGAGAAGCACATTTTGGCTTGTAATTTCTATTAGAAATCAGATTGCATGTCATAAATATAAATATATTAGATATTGTTTACATTGTCTTTAAGAATCATCAGCACTAAGAACACCTACAAATTGTGGATGTGAGTACTTAACATTACTCATTGTCCATTGTTGTGTTTATAATGAATAACAGATAAAATCTTCTCAGAAGCCTCAAAACATATATCTAAGAAGTAAATAGCTTACGATTCAGTGTTTAAAGTATTTCCTTCAAGTACATAACAACCTTTATTGATCTTGTTTGATTTTCAAATTCTTTTTAATATATTCTTTTACACAATCTCTCATCTTAGTTAAAATACTCTTTTTGAAACTAACATTACATGCATATATATTATATGTCTTCTGACTGCACATGACTAGAGCGGTAACACCTTCATTCTAAAAACATTAATGCATTGCCAAAAGATGAATAACTCTTCTCCTATGACACTAGCAAAAGTGAAACTATTTTTGCATGTGCTCTTCCAATTAGTATACATGAATATTCATCCATTTGCCTAATCAAATATTATTTATTGCCTACCATATGCCAAGCTCTATTTTATCACCAGAGATATGGTAATGTAGGAAGCAGATGATGTCCTTGCCATTTTAGATCTTATCTCCTAGTGGGAGGACACAACAAAATATGTAAACAAAACCAAATACATCAACACACTAACTTCAGAGAGTAAATAAGTGCTGTGGAGGAACTTAGTGGTGTAGCAGAGTGACTCTATGGGTAGAATACAGTGGAATGTGGCCAGAGAAGTCCTCTCTGAACATAATATATGGGAGCCAAAAAATACAAGGTCATAAGAAAGCTCAAACTTGGTGGCTAAATAATTGAAACCATGTAGCTCATAAAAAGTTGTTTGTATTTTTCTATAATTAGTAATCTTTGTTTACAGAGAAGTAACAAAATACATTTTTAAATGGTCATTCTTCAAATCATGTGAAGACCTGACTACTTCTTCTAAAGGACAGCAGAGAATCCGGTTAGGTGGCTATCACAGCAATCCCTGTGACCGCGACCAAAAAAGTGGCAGTGAAAAGGAAAAACAAGATGGGTTTGAGTTATTTTTTGATAGAACTGAAAGCACTTGTGTTTGCACTAGATGTGACAGTGTAGTGAAAGAGAGGAAACAAGACCTCACAAGTTTTTGCTTCCGCATTTGTATCGATGGTGGAGCCATTTGTTAAGATAGAAAGAATTTAGGAGAAGCAGGTCTAAGGGAAGGGCAATCAAGTTTTAGATATGATTAATGCTAATATTTTTTTTAAAAAGGAGATATTAAGAAAGTGTTTAGAAAAGCTATTTTGCAACATATAGTGGAAAGCCTATATACAGATACATATTTTGAAGATACATGAATCTAGATGACTCTAAAAACACTAGGGGAAGGCAGGCCTAGAAGTACATCCCGGGACATCCCAACATTTAGATTTAGTTAGAAGATAGAGGGTCGGGCAAAAAGGATGAAGTGAGTAAAAAATAAAAAAATAAATAAATAAGAGAAAATATTACCATGCCAGCATACCATATCATATTTTTGGAGAGATAAAGTTCTAAAGAAAGAACAATGATGCTGAGATTAAGAACTATGCCAAGAGAAAAATACTCACAGGATTTTACATTATGGAAGCTGTTGAATCTGATAAGATAGTGTCATCAGAGTGGTTGACAGAGAAGTAAATTGAGGACAGATTAATACCGAAGAAGAGTTGAAGAATTGGCGACAGGAGTTTCATCAGCCTTTCAAAACACAGAATTTGTGGAAAATTTTTTTTATAATGGAGAAGTGATAGCTGTACTTGAGGGGGAAGGAAATTATTATAGATTGGGTCATAAAAATAAAATAATTTCAAGAGCAAAGTTCTTGAGAAAGTAAGGGCAGATTGGATCCAAAGCATGAGCATGGGTTTGGAGTTCCATGTTTGGCCCATTATAGAAGCAGAAAACTTTATCCACTGTAACATTAAAGAAAGATTATACAAGTAAGAAGGGAAGAAGTTTCGTCTACGACCATACCACCCTGAACGCACCCGATCTCGTCTGATCTCGGAAGCTAAGCAGGGTCAGGCCTGGTTAGTGCTTGGATGGGAGAAGGGAAGAAGTTTTGTAGATTTGGCATTATGCAACAGAGGGAGTTTCTGCCTGATTTCTTCTATTTCATTAAAAGACTTAATATATGTAAAGCTCTTAGAACAGTGCCTGGCCCCAAGTAAGTATAAGTGTTAGCTATTAATACTTCTTGATGAAGTATGAAGCAAAGTCATCAACTGAACACAATGGTGTGGGCAGAAAAGTGTAAGAAGAAAAAATGTGAAATAATCATTGTTAGGGAGCAATACTTCTTTACTTCTGGAGCCCCGCCCCCTGAACCCCCCTCAACATATAAAGGATTTTATTGTGTGAGTTTGGCCTTTCTTGGTACTTTATTCATTCTGCCCCTGAAGAGGTAGAAAACCATATCTTATTCATAAATTTTGAAATAACACACTGAGAATGTATAGTTTGGTTTTATCTAAATTTCCTCTATGCGTAACCTCTTTGGGTGAGCAAACTCCTTTGCTCCTCTTTGCCATGACATTAACTTATTTCAGCGAAATCTTCAAAGTTGAGATCTGTGCTGGTCCATCACTGCCCTACACTGGAGTTTATTATGAGTATATCTACTTACCTATAAACATGAGCCATGTCCTCCAACTTAGAATTCATCATTAACAAAACTGATCATGTAATTTCTATCTATGACCCCATTGTCTTTTTAGTCACTTGGTCTAGAACAGAAGCAAGGAACAAAGAAGATATTTAACCGGTCTCCTTAGAGACTACTGCTACCTTCCAAGAGATGGCTAGTTGTGTAGAATTGGGCAAATTAATTAATATATCTTTAAATCAATTTCCACATCAATTAAATATGGATAATAAGAGAACTGATCTCGTGGGGTGGTTTTGAACATTTATAATAATGATTGAACGTATGCTTGCAAGCGGCACCTGCTTTATGAAGTGAACTCTTTGTTTCAGTGTAAGTCTATACTAAGAATAATAATGGAGTGAGACCAAAGTTCAAGGGTAGAAAAACAACAGCACAGGAAACGGTTAGAAAAAGAAGAAGAGAGTATATTTAGTAAGAGGAAGAGAGTACATATTTAGAAAATCTCAGTCCATGGAGTTTTTGGACTCAACTGGGAGATAATTCTTGAAATGATATATCAAAAATCAAAAGCTATTCTCTACTTAATTTCCCAAGCTGTTTATAGGGAAGGTGACGAGTTAAATGGGGAAGGACTACAAATAGATGTTCAATCCAAATTGACAACATGACACCATGAAAATGACAAGATTGTCTGCTGGGATCCAAATTGGATTCTATTGTTTTATTTGTTAAGCTTAGTGCTAAATATTCATCAATGTTAAACATTCATTCAACAGTATTATTGATAGAGATTGTTGATTTGCTTGCTAAGGAAGAAAGATTTAAACACAATAATGCCTAGTACAACCGTTGAGTGGTGAGAGGGTGATCGCCAAAACTACGTGAAGTGAAATTGGGTTTGTTTATTTGTTTGTTTGTTTGTTTTTGAGATTTGTTTTCTCCCCTTACATCCCTTGAAAAGAAACAGAAGGAGTTGAGATGAGAAGATGGTATTTCAGGCAAGGGGAAAATCACATACAAAGGTATGGCGATAAATGGTAAGTACTTAGGAAGTTGAATCTGACATATGTGGCAGCGTCAACAGGTAAAAGTAAGCAAGTTGAGGATTTATTGTCCACAGAGAAGTTTGGATTTCATTTTTAAGATAATGGAAAAAAGAGTAAGATATTAAATAAGGGAATAAGGGAGTAGTATGAAAGGATTTGTTCTTTAGAGATACACACACACACACACACACAGATACATACACATATACGTGTGTGTGTATATATCTCTGTGTGTGTGTGTGTGTGTATACATATTTTTTTTTGACAGGATAGAATGAAGGCCTGTAAAAAGGTTATTACCATATATTAGATGAAACCTGAATGGAGCCTGATTGCAGTAGATTGTCTTATTCTGTGCTCTAGGAAAATAACACATGCCTAGTCCTCCTGTGGCTTTCAGTGATTCCCTAAGTAAAGTGTACTTCCCTGGCCCACTGACTGGCTTGGCCTGGTGATTCGCACCCAGGAACCGTGAATGAAGTAACAGAGCGTCAGTTCCATGGAAATGCTTTAAGAGTCGGTGGGCATATCTTCCCTTCGCTCACTCGTTTCCTTCTGCAACAAAAGCAGGACGTCCCCAAGAGGGGCTGCTTCTTCAGCCCAGGAGTCAGAACGTGAGGCTCCGCGCGGCAGAAGCGGCAGCGGTCTACCAGCAACTGCTGACCTCTAACGTGAGAGAAAAGGAATGTTTATTGCTGGAGGCCCCTGAGATTTTGAGTTTCTTGTTAGATACGTGGTATATTGACAAGATATACTTAAAACGGAATAAGTCAGAGTGAAGAAGGAGTGGATTAAAAGGGATATAAGCAGGATGATAAAAAGTAATGAATGGCCAAGAAAAATCAAAGGCAATTCTTAGTCACCTGGGTGGAGGATGAACTGCTCTTAAAGTGCAGGCATTGGACTCATTTTATCCTCAACACCAATGCTGGGATGTAAACATTGTGTTTTGACGTTAACGGACGAAGGACCTTATACTCTCAAAGTCGGTCCTAGGTCAAACCAGAGGTTAGTAGGAAAGCAAGGATGGTAACCTCACACCCCATTATTGAAGGAGGAGGAATAAGTTTGTGGATAACAATGAACGGTAAAGATAGGAGTTTTTCAGTTGTAATCAATTGATCCATGTCTCTGATATTTTCAAAGACTTAATCAGATGACAGTCACTGCTAGAACCAATATCTTCAAGTCACAGTTTTTCCTTCTACATATCTTGGATCTGATTTATTTTGCATAGCTTACTTCCCAAACAGTTCCCAATAATGGGTGACAATACAGCTGCCTGTAGTTTGGAGGCAATGATCACAGAGGAAGAAAAGCCAAATTAAAAAAAAAAAAAATCTTGTTGAAAAGGATCTTATTGGGTCTCCTTGGTCCGTGTCTGTCTCCTGAACTAATCACCATGGACCGAGCAATGACTGACTAGGTCTATAACTTGAGGTGCTCAAAATAATGAGACGATCCCTCAAGAATTAGTTAAAGTTCTTAAAGGTTGTTATGAAGAGTAAGCAGGGGCTAGGTGTAATAAAGTATGAAAGAGGCCACTACATAGTTTCTTACAAATGTATTTTAAGCCTTACATGGTATATCCAGTGACAGCGGATATATTGGTGGAACTCAGAAGACAGACCCGCGGTAACACTACAGATTCTTCAATCACTGACAGATAGATGTCAACTCAAGTCTTGAGTCTTTCTGTTCTATCTCTATAATGTTTTCAGTGAATTTTACATTACTTTATTTTTCCAACTTTAAGTATCCCTCATAATTTAAAAATTAATTTGAATAGTACTTACTTCAGCAGCACATATATTAAAGTTGAAGAGAAGATTCGCATGGCCCTGTGCAAGGATGACACGTAAAAATTAATTTGAATAGCCATTTATCAATACATTATAAACTCATATATATGTGCATACACACACACACACACACACACACACACACACACACCATGTTTGCCTTGATAAAAGCATATTATTTAAATTTTCCCTTTTTAAAAATTTCCACCACATCGTATTTCTTCAAGTGTCGGGCCATCTCTTCACAACACAACAGCGGAATCAGTATCATTATGTATAACCAGAGATGTGAAGACAAAATGAAATAATTTCAAGCAATCACGTTTAAACTAGATGTATCTGGATCTTTGCTCAAATGCTCTTTTAAGCTATTGTGAAGAGAAAACTCAAGAACAACCACCTACTTATTATGGAATTGAGAGATTTGGGATACATTATTTAAAAAAAATTTAAAAAACTGATGTTTTACACCCAATTTGACCAGTATTTTTACTATAAGTCTGGTACAGTAAATGTTTTCTTTTGAACCTAAATGGAAGGAGTTCCTTCTTATAAGCATATGCTGGGTTAAAGGAAAGTGATATAGTCTTAGGACATTCAAACACAAGTAGAATTAGGACAAACTAAGTTTATTAAACCAAGTTGACGAAGAGCAAATAGAAAGAATAGGATAGTGTAAAAGTACTAAACAAAATAAGTATTCTAGGAAAGACACTTTTTAAAAGACAAAATATAGCACCTATCAGGTTAGCAATTATTCTAAACAATCTGGATTAACATTAATGAAAAATTCATTTTCCAAGTACCCTGTGAAAAATAGGAGTATAAATATTAATTCAAAGTTGATACAAGGATTCTTTTTTCCAAAAGCCCTTTCAACACGAAACTTCCCATGCAATTTAGCAAAGCATAAATGCTAATGCTGTGGCTTCTCTACCGGCGATAAACGTCCCCTTTATCCCTGCACTTCTCTAACTCCTTAATGCACTTATATATATATAGGTTTTTTTACATCTGTATTTTTATTTTGGTTTATATTTGCTTTTAGTTGTTGCCCTTGACCATTCTGTATATGACCATCACTTTCAAACAACTAAAAAGAGAGAAATGATAAAAACGTCAACGTGAACAACCATATTCTTTTATATTAAGGCACATGACTGTTATTTGTAGACTCTTGGGTAACAAGTACTATAAGCATTTACAAAACCAATGATTTTTACAGAGGAGAATTTTTATTACTATTTTTCCCTGAGAGTTTGTGTGAATTACACTATTCTAACTGAAATTTTTCTTTATTGTTGCATTTGCCTTTTTTGTTTTTGTTGCTATTAAAGATTCAAGGGGAAGACTGAAGAAAACAATTGAGATGGCTACAATAATTCACTAGTGAAAAAAACTTCAAATAAACTTCAATTAAAAAAATAAAACACTTTGTAATATGGTATCCCATTGTGGAGAAAAATAGGCAGCTTAGAATGATTTCTTTCCATACTGATATGTAAGCAGACTAACAAATGTTAAATGCGGAAAATAAATATTGAAATGTCATTATTCAAATACATATACACCATCCAGCAATTATTACAATTTATGTTTAAGGAACTTGAAGTATTTTTCTTTACCTTCTGAATCTTCTTTATTATTTTCTGGTGAATTATATGCTGCGATATTTCTATCAGAATTACTATAACTGAGACAACAGCAAAATCTCCTTTTCTGTGAATATCACTAACATTACTTTTTAATAGTTATAATTCAAATTCAAACAGAATATTATTGTTGAGGTGATAATAAAAATGTTAAAACAAATTTGATGCTGATTATATTATGAAACAGTGATGCTCTATTATGCCACCATGAAAAGCTGCAATAAATAACACAAGCATTGAAAACCATTTAGGAATAATAATGACCAGTTTGGTGCATTACAACTTATTGATAAAGAAATATATCTATGCATAGGCTCTACTTGACATTGATATACTCTGATATTTTCCCCTTTGAAATATGTAGATAGAGATTAAAAATTGACTCAGTTATGTCCAATTGTGTAGGCTTGAGTGTCAAACTGATATATCGGTCCAAGAAAGTTGTTGTGACTGCAAATGTGATATCTATCTCCCAGGAGAGGACCCATGCCAGGAAATAAGGACACAGACCCTATAAGTAAATCAGTAATTTAGCAACAAAGACTGTGGAAAGGGGTATGTAAACAAAACTTTAAAATATTTTTTAAAGACCCCAAATCCTAAACTCCTAGCCACAAAGAACTTCATATTGAAACTGCCAAAAAAAAAAAAAGAACAAAAAGGAAAAGGAAAGATGTACTCTCTCATTACTCTCATATGCTATACTGACAGATAGCATGCAAGTTGGATGCCATGATGTCACTGTTATCAACAGGCAGTGGTAGAGCTGTAGAGACCAAAGGGAGAACTAACTATTTATCAAGAGATAACCCTAGAATTTCTATTCTTGATGGAAGAGGCAAAAGAGAGAGAAAGAGGAGGAGGAATGCAGGAGGGGAGGAGAAAGAGAGAAAGGGGAGGAAGAATAAGCATAATCTTCTAGAAAAGAAGAGCAGTGATATTTGGAAAGAGGCTGTTGCACCTGTCAGGAGGAACTGTACCTATGGCGAGAGCCACATCCTCAGTGGGAGATAAGAGAAGAGCAGGAGCCCTCGACAGTGCATTGGAGTTACACAGCAGAGCAGCAGAAATTCTCACCAGCAGATGCATTTTTGTGTGGGGGAGCCTAAGTTCACCTGAGCATCCCTAGATTTTATTTTATTTTCCTTTTGGCTGTGGTCGGTTGTGGTGGACGTTGTAGAGGTGGTGTATTTTACATCTACATGTTTGTGCTAAAGACAGAGAACTTCATGTTAATTGAATACTTAAATTGCACACATACTCAAATTGTATGCAGAGGAAATAAAGTTCTGAGAAGCATGCATCTTATTTAATT
The DNA here is from genome assembly GCF_002007445.2 of Ailuropoda melanoleuca. Classification (NCBI taxonomy): domain Eukaryota; kingdom Metazoa; phylum Chordata; class Mammalia; order Carnivora; family Ursidae; genus Ailuropoda; species Ailuropoda melanoleuca. Next base: position 151,969,180 of record NC_048219.1, read on the forward strand.
CCTAAAGATAAAAAATATTGATTCTCTATCATTGAATATAGAATTGGGGGCCAATAGAGTAGGAGAATCCCTAGATAGTAAATTGGCATAACCTAAGAATATTTGTAAAAGCTCCAAAATGATTGTCTTAAGAAGCAGTTATGATTAATGTTTTGGCTTAACTGATTGCACGAATAGTTTGCCTACAGGCAGTTGTCAGCAAAGACTCAAAATAGCATTTTTTTCTAACAGTGCAATGAACAAAGTACATCTATTAAGTTGTGGTCACAATAATTTCTTGAACTATTCTGTTTCCATATTTATCTATATGACCCAGAAGGCCTCACTTACAAAGATTGTCATATTTTCAGCATAGAAAGTATGCATAAGATTTTCACAAGATATCTTGAAATGCCTCCAAGTTGTCTCTGGCAAAAAAATGTGTTCCAAATTATAAATTCTTCTCTCATGTATTTCAAGTTAAAATTACACAAATATATGTAAAAATAACATATGGTGGGTAAAATGACTTGCTCTCACAACTAAGAGAAACTGCTTTGCTTCATTCTTAAGGCATCAGTAAGACTCTAAGATACATACCAGCAATATGAATGTCTTTTTTCCACCTCTGTGATCCTCATACTGCCAAGTGCAGTAACTTACGTGAATTAAAGGCTGCCTAAATGTGAGCTGAGTTATTGCTGTGATTGATTTTTATACCTATAGATATGGTTTAGATAGATATCAATAGTACCTCTTAAAAACTTTCGTACTTTTCTTGAAACTATAATAATTTCACAAATTTGAGATTTCCTGGGGAATTTGGGTGTGAATTTGGCTGAGTGCATCTCCAAGCTTTCTATAAAGAACTTATGCTATAAGTAAAAATCAGGGAATATTATCAAATATAATTAAGGAATGATATTGAAAGGAGGAAAAGAAGGGGCGCCTGGGTGGCGCAGTCGTTAAGCGTCTGCCTTCGGCTCAGGGCGTGATCCCAGCGTTATGGGATCTAGCCTCACATCAGGCTCCTCCGCTATGAGCCTGCTTCTTCCTCTCCCACTCCCCCTCCCCTGCTTGTGTTCCCTCTCTCGCTGGCTGTCTCTATCTCTGTCAAATAAATAAATGAAATCTTTAAAAAAAAAAAAAAAAAGAAAGAAGGAAAAGAAAAGAGAAAAAAAAAAGCAGAAATAAGACAAAGGCCAGAAAGTTGTGGCTTATGAATTATATATAACCAGGCTGATTTTTCTAAAAAAGGCCAAATGAAATAGAATATTTTGCAATGCTAAAGACTATAATGGCACAGGTCTTTGCTATACGTTTTAAATTCTCTTCACAAGCCATTCATCTATGATATTTAAGCATGATAAAGCTAATGCTACATTGTTAGAGAAAGAAATGTTTAAAAATAACTCTCTGATGGTGGTTTATGTTGCAATCAATAATTCCCAAGGAGCTCCCCATTGAATACTAAAAAATCTAGATCTAACCCTAGAGAATAAGGATGGCTTATTTCCAGTGCCATAGTAAATCAAACTATGTGGGCCAAGCCACTCTTTTAATTGGAATTATGCCTTTTAATTGAAATCATGTTACAAAGTGTACTTTGGGGATATTTGACATCTTAAAGACACGCAGTCTTCATATTCACAAACAAAATGTTCTGGTTTTAGTGAATATTGTTTATCTCAGCTCAGATATTTTTATATACTTTTAATATATATTTTTGGACTTAATTAGTATATTTAATGTAATTTAAACATGCTATATGCTTCAGTAGCATACCTAGCATATTTGAAACTTAAATCATCTTTTAGCACGCCCTTTCATGTTAGAGAAATAAGAAATAGATTTAGGAGTTTGCTATCTTACAATAATTACATAAGTTTTTCACATTTAAAGAAAAATATTTCAAATAAGGATAGCATTTATCATGTTAAATCTATATTCTAGGACAGTTTTACAATATGGGAAAGTTAAAGCTGAGAAATCAATTAAGAGTGCTTTTCCGAAAACATAGTGAAGACGCCATGAGTACTTGAGTTACCTGTTTAATTGAAAATATACATCTGTTTTCATAGGCATTTTTTGCCTTAAACCTCTTTAGACAACAACAAAAAGAATTTTTTTTTAAATTAAAAAGAATTTTTATATAAACTTTGCTTCTATGTGATGTGATGAGCACTAGTGTTATACACAATTAAGGAATCATTGAACACCGCATCAAAAACTAATGATGTGGGGCGCCTGGGTGGCACAGCGGTTAAGCGTCTGCCTTCGGCTCAGGGCGTGATCCCGGCGTTATGGGATCGAGCCACATCAGGCTCTTCTGCTATGAGCCTGCTTCTTCCTCTCCCACTCCCCCTGCTTGTGTTCCCTCTCTCGCTGGCTGTCTCTATCTCTGTCTAATAAATGAATAAAATCTTAAAAAAAAAAAAAAAAACTAATGATGTACTATGTGGCGGCTAATTGAATTAAAGTAAAATAAATAAATAAATAAATAAATAAATAAACTTTGCTTTTAATAGTTACTTTGACATCTCATATTTATGGAACTGATACTTAACTTGAGGAACTGGAGCTGTCATTGATTTCTTTACCTGAGAAATATTTGAGTTGATAGTCAGTCACATGTTGAAACCAGACAAGGTTTTTCTAAGTAAAGTCATTTTGAAAAGTCCTAAGGAAGGAAATATGCCAGGCCAAATTTTGTGAAAAAGATATACATAGTTCCCAGTGTAACTCACAGGTTTATCACTGGATGAGGCAACTGAGTTCAGGGGAATGGAATAGTGTGATTGCACCCCAACCAGAGAGGACACAAGGTTGGAATGTCATCTGAGAAGATAACTAAAATGACAGATAGAAGTGAAGTGGGAGAGCTAGTTTCTTGTCTCACAGAATCAAAGAATTAATCTCCCAGACAAAGGAGAGTAAAAGGACAGAAGTTTATTAAGCAAGGGTACAGAAAAAGCTCTCAGGAGTGAGAGGGGTCCTGACAGGGTTGCCAAAGAGAGCCTCCTCCACTGACAGTCTTTTATTTAGAACTGACCAGGGAGCTTGTGGCCTTATCATTCTTGTGATGTCTTAGCTTGAGTAAGGACTGGTGATAACAACTTTAATGGCTTACTTGTTTTTAGGGTCTGGTTATTCTTTGTCAGTCACAGGTGACTATCATATAAAAGACAACCCCCCCCCCCATGCACACATGTCTAGGGCAGGGTGGTCTAGTTTGTTCCCTTATCTCTGGTTTCCTTACACTTTAGCATTTTTTGGGATTTCTGTATCTACACAGAATTTGGGATTTGGGATTTCTGTATTCTGTACAACAGTATAACACCAACAAGACTTCATAAACAGAATAATATCAGAAAACCACTTTCCTCCTCTATCCCAATCACTAGCCCAACCTTCCTCCCCAAAGATAACTGATATTCCTACTTCTAAAACTTTCATTGTTTAATTTGCTTGCTTTAAAGCTTTCTATATATAGATTGAAGTACTATGTATTATTTTGTGCATATCATTTCACAATCAACATTTTTGAGTTTTTATCCGTTAGGTAGTAATCTTTTTTTATTATAGTATAGCATTCCATTGTGTGACTAATCCACATAGCATTCTACTGTTGATGGACATCTAGTTTCCTTGAAAGTTTTGGTTGCAAAAATATGCTGCCTTGAAAGTTTTCATATCTTTTGTTGTAGGTAGGAAGATAGAAAAAAGATAGATGATAGAGATACAAATTTATGAATATTTTGGATGCACACCTAAGAGTGAAATTTCTGAGTTATAAGTTATATGTATCTCCCATTTATAGATGACACCAAAATGTTTTGCAAAATGGGTATATTAATTTATATTCCACGAGCAGTGACTGAGAATTTAAGCTACTTCAAATCTTTGTTAATACTTTGTATTATTGATTTTTAAAAATTTACCCACTTATGTGGACATAAAAGGATCATATTGTAGTTTTAATTTGCATCTCCATGGTGAATAATAAGTTTGAAGGTATTTCCTTATTTTTAGACATTATGATGTACTCTTATGTGATGTGCCTATTAAAGTCTGTTTACTAATTCTTCTTTCATACGCTGTTTTTATTATTAACGTTCAGAAGTTCTTAATAACTTCTAGATGTAAGTTCTTTATCAGTACTTTGTTAAAATCTTCCCCCAATATGACTTTATTTTTCACTCTCTAAATAGTGTGCAATATTTCCTAATACTGGTGTGGTCTAATTCAACAATCTTTTCCTTTCCTGTTTGTGAATTCTGTGTCTTTCTTGCAAAAAGAAAACTATGTTCCTACCTTAAGGTTATTATGTTTTATGTATCTCCTCATCTATCCTTGCATAATCTACACAGGTTTACATCAAATCACTTTCAGTCCATCCTAACATCTGGTAGCCTAAGTCCTCCAAGTTTATTTTAAAATGTCCCATTGGACATTTCCTCTTTTGCTCTTCTGCATTTTGTACAGACTCTTTGAGGGAGCTCCTGATAGGCTGAGCCTCTTGGCTTCTAGAGAGGCTTCTAGATCTGTAGAGAAGGTAGTGGCAGTTGCAACAACCCAGCTGTGGAATCACTAGAATGGTGTGGACTCTCAGTGAAGCTACACAGAGCAGGAAGCAGGTCAAGTCATCACAGACATGGCTGCGAAATGTGGAGTGATAGCTAACCAAATCTAGTAGAGCCCCAGAGATGCTGTACCTGGTAATGATATCCACATGTCATATAAGAACAAGGTATGACAAGGTCATCTTACTTCTTTCCCAAGAAGTGAGATGCAAGTCTAATTAAACGTTAAAGATCGGAGCTAGTGCGGAGAATCCGGGGTAGTCCTCTGCTGCAGTTCCCTTGTGAGATGACACAGTGGAGTACATGAGTTCAAATCAAATAGATTCTCTATAAGAAGAACTGTGGGGGACATTGGGCAAATTTTAGCATGGACTGTGTCTTACATGATAGAAACATTTCATGGATGGTGTAAGGTATGATAATGATATGATGATTATTTTTTTAAATAAATCTTTCTGTGTTAGAGATAGATTTTGAAGTATTTATCGTCAAAGGATATGATTTTGGGGTGTTGCTTTGTAATACTCCAATAAATGACAAACACACAAACAATATATGGGGAAGAGATACATGAAACAATATTGCCAAAAATATTGATATTTTGAAGCTGGGTTACAGGTATCTGGGAATTCATTATGTTATTCTTTTGACTTTCATAAATTTTTGAAAATTTCCATAACAGAATAAAAATAAATGCATATTCTATTCCATTTGAAAGAAGAATATTTACATTAATGAGCACAAAAAAATCCTCAGATTTACCCCTTCAATGTAAACATGTAAAAAACCTTTTTAGATGTCTGAGACTCATCTATTTGAACTGCTGATTCTATAGCAGTAGGAAAATCTGTTAACATATGTCGCTGCTGGGGCACCTGGGTGGCTCAGTCAGTTAGGCATCCACTCTTGGTTTCAGCTCAGGTCGTGATCTCAGGGTCCTGGGGTCAAACCCCGCAATGAGCTGCTGTATCAGGCTCCACTCAGAGTCTGCTTCTCCCTCTCCCTTCCCCTCTGCCCCTCCCCCCTTACAAGCTCTTTCTTTCTCTCTAAAATAAGTAAATAAATAAATAAAACCTTAAAAAATGTTTAGCTGCTAAACAATTACCACCCATTGTGAAAGGAAACACAACCTCCAAAACATCTAAAATATGAAGTTACTCTATTAGCATCACAGGCAAATAGCCTTATAGCAGATTATAAAATAACTTAGTAAAAAAAAGAGTTTTATTAAAACAAATATATTTGAAATATTTTCATTTAAATGTTTCTTTCTGTTGTGTTTTTACAAAAATATTTAAGGCATACAATGGTGTATTACCATTTGAAATATTCGATGTGTATTCTGATGTTGCTATTATAAAAGTTTCTTTCAGAATCATTTCTTATCCCTTAGAATTACTTATCAGTTATTTATTTCATGATAAGGCATTCTTTATTATTATTCTTATGGTAATGTACTCCTGGCTTACTTTGTCTATGATGAAAACATTTCATACTACCAATTTTTTTTTTTAGTATAGAAGTGATTTTATTTTATTCTCTTTGTTATTATAATATTAGTGATAATTTCTTGGGTCTAAAAAGGAAGAAATTTGTAAGCCTGAAAGTTGGGTTTGAGGATGGGATTGGGCACTAATATCTTACAGCTCTGCTCTCTTCATTCTGAGGTTTAGAATTAATACATAAACACAGGGGACAAAAAACAAATGGCAAGATGTGCTCCTCTCTTAATGGCTGGGTAGCACTCTAATAGATTGTGATGGAATTCATAGCTCAGTCTAATATGCATAACAGGAACCTCCAGCAGCCTTTCCCTGGCAGTTAAGTTTGCCAACTCGGTAGAACAGGCTGTGACTTGTAACGGATAATTCTCACACAGAGATGCTAGGAGAGAGTGATAGGCTGTCTGAACCTTCCTCAGAGGGTGGCAAGTCTCGGAAGTATCTATCACAGGAGGAAGAACCAAGCATATTACATATGCATAGGAAGTAGCATTAAAGGCTCAAGAATGCCCTTATACCTTTAATACACAGATAACTCCGCCACTTATTAAAATGTGCTGCCGATGAAATGACTTAGTTCCAAAAATGCTGTATTTGTTCCACAAGTTGATAACTGTGCTTGTATCCACCTCTAAATTTCTTCTCTCAGGATAGCTAGATAGGTGAATATTAAAGTGAGCACTGCAAATGATGAGCCTCTATCCTTCGTGTTAATAAAATTCATAAATTATCAACATTAGCTCAGTCTTTCACTTATTACAAAAAAAAAAAAAAAAAAAGCTGGTAACTCCATGCTTAGCTTAGCATGGTAACTCCACACTAAAATATATGTGTCTTGAGGAGGCAGCTATTTTGCTTACCCTTCTGATCCCAGAACCTAATGTGGCACTCATCATAGAGTAAGTGCTCAATAAAGATTTGTTCAAGGAGTATTAAATAACATATTGATAAGAACATTAATTTCCTCATTACCTAATTTGGAATACGCAATCAGTTCAATATACAGACAGATACAGATACAGATCACAATTGTATGAATTATGTATTTTAATGCCAACTGTAAATTGTAAAATTCAGATTAAGATCTTAAAAATGACCCCCAAATCATAAAATTAATAAGGTTTAGGTACTGGGTGAAGTCAAGAACTCCAAATTCTGTGTCTTTTTTCTCATTTTTCTGTCATCCTCTAAAACCAAAATTCTTTCCTTTTCAAGGAAATGTATGGGACTGTACTTATGCCAAAATTAGTAGAAAGTTGAGCAAACGTATCTAAAATAGTATTTCACAATATTGTCAGTACTTGATTCTATGTTTCTTAACTGTGTTCAAAATTTAAAATGTGTGAGTTCCCTGATCTGCCAAAAGATGCCTGTCACAAACCACCTGGAATCTCTTGTAAATAATCAAGTTACCATTAAGCTGTATTGATTTCCTTGGGAACGAACATACCTATTGCTGACATTGACAACCTAAGGACAGGCTGCTTCTTCTAAAAATGATAACGCATTTCATTGCTTTCAAAATGTCTTTGGTTCCCTTGGTGGCAAAGCTTTCCAAGACCTATGAGATCCTGACATTCATACTCTTGCATCTCTCTAAAGTACACACTTCACCTTATCATCTTGTTCCCTCTATGAGATCACTGTGCTTCTCTTTAGAAAGGAGCGTATTTTCATATACTAAAATTGGCAGTTTCTTTTTTAAGTATTTTATTTATCTTTTCTAAAGCTAATAACAGAGGAGTCGTTCATTGAAAAGTAGATTGAAAAGTCTTTATCATTGTTGGTCTGGCATCTTTTCTCTAAGATGCCACAGAGTCTTAAAACTCCTACTTTACAGGCTTGTTTATTAGGTTTGGGCTCTACCATTGCCTTATCTTTTCTTGCTTTTTATTTCATTAAGCTGTTGGCTCATTTTACCTTTATGTCATTACTAACTATAAACTTACTGGTACTATAACTGAAACAAAGTTTGTTATTATTACTTTTTATGTTGCCCTCCTTTAAGTACTACAGTCCTGAGTGTTATAATGTATTTGAGGCTGCACAAGGCATATGTAATTCTGTAAAACTATTCTCAGTATCTTGATGGAAATCGAGAGCATTCTAAAGCCTTTGTTTGCAGGATATGTTTTAGAGGATGCGCTTTGATAAAAATACTCTTTTGGGGGGAAAAGAGTGCTCGGAAGAAGTTGAGCACATCGCGATTCAAGGTTCATAAAATGTGATGACATTCCAGATCAAATTCTTGAAATGATTTGTAAGTCTTCAGATTTCAATGAAAACTGATTTAGCTTCCGATAGTCTTCAGGTAGTCAAACCTATCTTATTCATGTGTAGACGCCTTGCCCTGGGGTCAGAGCACCTGAACTGGATACTTCCGTGTATTTTTAGCACTGACCTAAGGCAGAATAAGACAAAAGATGGCTATGAATCAGAAAACAGCATTGTATTGTGAATGATTTAGAGTGAAGTTTCGTCTCTGACGGTCACAGTCATCTGTACTGTCTGTGCCTTAGGTGACTGCCGGGAAACGTGAGTCCTGAGCGTTGTTGAAAAATGAATTTTGGTGATAACACCTTCTTAGTTGGTTGCCCATTTTAGGCATTATAATCTTTAAGGCAACAGTTAGGTAGAGTCCAGCTAGTCTAGTAGCTATTTGTAACAAGGCCAAGAATTTAAAGCCAAATTCAGCAAGTCTCAAGAGATGCTTAATTACTCACAGGTGATGTTGCTAGGCAACCACTTCACCTTCTAATTCTGCTGCTTCACCTACGTGTGGTACTCAGTCTGTTTTATCGTTACTGAATGTTAAAAGAGATGGAGAAGTGCAGTCTAACGAATGTATTTAAAACCAGGTGAAAATAGAAAGTTAGGGAAATTCTCATTATAGACTGTGTCTATAATTTATATTCTCAATGCAGGACTTGGCACAGGTAGATTTTTCACTAAAGAAAGGGGGGGTGTCAGGGCTTCCATTCTAGACAACAGTTTTTTGTTGAATAGTATAAAACTAACTACCCTTTGCATTATGGTGCGTCATTTAAACGTCCAGAAACGGATAGGGACCAGCAGCAGCAGCAACAAGTTCCCCTACTAACTGAAATGTACGTTTACCAGAAATCACAATCTATTTTTATTCACAACCTGTTTATAACTATCGCGTTTGGTATTGAAATTACATAATAGGGTAAAGTATCCTTGAGAATATAAAGGTAAAAAAAAGTGGTTATCTTTTCCGATGGAAAAAAATTTATGATTTATGATATCATGACTTGAGAAAAAGCCAAGAAAGAATGTGTAATTTTTTATGTTTAATTTTGTTTTTAATTCAGCACTCCCCACAACCTTTGACCATGGTTATTAATTTTGCCTAGAAATAAATACCCCAAGAACTAGCAACCGTGAACCATAGTTCTAGAAATGCTGAACTACAAATGCCTTTTCTATGCATCTATGGGTTTTAATAGTCTGTGTAAGATTCATCCACATCACTGCAGATTACACACACCAGCTGTCAATGAAAATGTGTTGCTGAAGCAATGATTTGAAAAGGGCCATACACTATTCAGAACACTCTTTACAAAATGAAAATCTCAAAACATCCAAGATTTCTTTGAGTAAGTTCACACACTGAACAATATAGCATGGAGGACATATGTTCTTGAGGCCTAATTTAAAGTAGTTGTTCTTATTCTAGTCCTCAATGTTTTTGGTTCAAAACCATATGATTTCACTCATTTGTGAAATTTAAGAAACAAAACAAATGAGCAAAGAGGAAAAAAGAGAGAGAGGCAAACCAAGAACCAGACCCTGAACTGTAGAGAACAAACTGATGGCTCCCAGAGGGGAGGTGGGGAGGGAGATGAAACAGGCGGTGGGGATTAAGGAGGGCACCTGCAACCAGCAGCGGGTGTTGGATGGAAGTGTCGAATCACTGTATTGTACACCTGAAACTCATATTACACTGTCTGTTAACTACCGGAATTTAAATAAAAACTTAAAAAAAAGAGAAAAACCACGAAAAAAAGTATGGTAAAAAGAGTGGTGAGAATAGAGAGGGGCACCTCGGTGGCACAGTCGGTTAAGCGTTGGACTCGGTTGGGGCTTGGTTTGGCCCGCGTTGGGCTCTGCGCTCAGCTTGGAGTCTGCTTGATATTCTCTCTCCCTCTCCCTCTCCCTCTCGTATTCCCACTTGTGCTCTCTCTCTCAAATAAACAAATAATTAAATCTTTTAGGAAAAGAATAAAGAAAATGCATACACCTTGTATTGGTGTTATAGGGTTTAAATTCGGGAAGAATTTATTGTACAAAGGTTGAACTTGAGGGTTTTTTTTTTCAGTAATTCAAAATGCTTTAGATAGGATTTAGTGTGTTTGTTGTAAATGCAGATGAGGTTTTACCATATAAGGCTAGTGCGTGGAGCAGTGTGTTCAGACAGGGATCAACCGCGTTCATCAATCTCTTCACCCTTCTATGCATGCAAATGTAATTAATAAATGTAATGTGCACCAGAATAAAGGCATGCCTTTCACACTATAAATATTACATTATCAGTATTCAACAAAGAGGATATAAATATGCCTCCTCTTGTGTCAGGCAGATCCAGGTGGATGTAAAGTGCTTGCCAGAATATGCATCCACTCGAACATAACTACAGCTGCTGTCACATAATTCATATACTTAATGCAGGACTTGGCACAGGTAGATTTTTCGTTGAAGGAAGAGGGGGGTCAGGGCTTCCATTCTAGACAACAGTTTTTTGATGAATAGTATAAAATGAACTACCCTTTGCATTATGGTGCATCATTTAAACATCCAGAAATGGATAGGTACCATCATCGGCATACACCACTCTGTCGATGCCTCTTTATTTATTTGGCAACAAGCCCAAATAATAGGATTGATTAATACACACATTCCGAATGAAAACTACTTTTATGTACGTATGTATGTATGTGGGTGCCTGTGTGCGCATACATGTATGCACACACATACATGCATGTTTACATGATGGACACCTTTTGGCTCACATTTAAGATTATAGTTTGGGTAGAAATGTTACAAACACGATTCTTAGTGGTCTTACCATAAGCTCTCAGCACTGCCGAATTTAATGAACGTTAACACAAGAAAAGCAATCTGTATTAAAAAACAACCTAGGTACAAGAAGCCAGGAAAGGTCGAAGAACCTCAGAGCTTTAAGAACAGAAGAGGTGACCTGAATGTAAAGCATGTTAAAGGTTTCATCAGAAAGAGCCCACAGATTTAAGCTCTAGTTTTCCATCACTAGTATGAATGATTTACTCTTTCGGTGTCCGTTTCTTTTGATCTTCCTAGCAGGCAACTTATTCTTTCTACTTTTATTGCTTCTCATTTCTCATAGGTGCTGATTATTTTACTCTCAATTTCTATTTTTTCATAACTTCAGTTTAAAATCCCTACACGATTGTATCTTCCAAGCTCATGTGTGTTTTCAGTTTCGACTCCTGCTAATGCCTGATTAATTGTATTTCTCGATTAATCTACCTGAGAATGAAAAGCCATGATATCCCAGCTATTTTTCCGCAGGATACAGTATCAGAATGACCAAAAACCCTAATGCAGCTTGGGTTACCTGCCTTCCTGATGTTCAGCCATATTTAAGTGTGGTCTGGTAGTCCTGGGCTTATATGGATAACCCCATGAGGAACAGCAGGTGGGGTGGGATCACAGAGACTCTTCACAGTGTGTCACAATCCAAGATTAGCACATGAACTATAAAGTCTAATTCCACCTGCTATAACTATATCCTGAAATTAATGCCTCAGTTTGTCTATATTTACTAACTAAAATGTGGTAACTTGTTATGTAAACGCACATTGGATGCTCCCTCGTGAAATACAGCTGCACAGAAAAGAGAATTAGAGGGCCCTGTCCATATTTTATTAGGAGATATTCTTTTGTTTCAGTACTGTTACACTTATATTAAATATTAGATGCAATAGAATATTTAAGATGTGTATATGTGTAGGTTAAAAAAATTAAAAACCAGCAGTATCTGCTTGATATTTGAGTTTGATGCATCTTTGAGTATATATATGATGGTTTTTTAAGTATCCTCTTCAAATCTATTGGCTCTTGTGAGCCCTTTCCTGATCTCATTTCCTCTCTCTTGCCTAAGAGATGAGCAATATCTGAGTTCTTAATATTTAGTATTTTCCTCGCATTTCTATTAGGTATTTCATATGCAGATGTATTATATTCTAGAATTTTGTTCTCTGTAAATTTTTTTGAACCATACTACATACAAGATTTTTGTTTATTTACTTATTTGAGAAAGAGAGAGAGAGACCATGGTGGGTAGGGGCAGAGAAAGTCTTAAGCACACTCACTCTGAGCATGGAGCCAGACACGGGGCTTGATCTCACAACCCTGAAATCATAACCTGAGCCGATACCGAGTGGGATGCTTAACCACTGCACCCCCCAGACACCCCAGTATATGTATATTTTTAGATCTTGCCTTTTGCATTTAACATCCTGTGTCTGAGATATATTGTCATTGCATGTAGTGGTAGTTTGCACATTTCTGCTCTGGTATTCCATGAATAACCTCCCAGTTTATTCATCTATTCTGATATTGATGGACATTTGAATAAATTTCTGTATTTTGCTGTAATGAAAAGTTCTGCTTTTCCTGGATATGCGCAAATTTTTCTCTAAGGTGCAAACCTAGCAGTGGATTGCTAGTTTTAAGTATGAACACTGTAAAACTAACTGTATAAAGTGAATTTCTTTCCCAAAATGGTTGTATTAATTTACATTCATGCTGGTAGCAGTGTACCAGACTTCCAGTTTTCTATGTTTTTGTTAAGACTTGATCTTATCAGAGTTTTATTTTTGTGTATTTAGTAGCCACTTAATGGTTAAAAATAGCATCTCATTTTGCGTTTATCTGATTATCAATGTGGCTAATCACCTTTAGGTTTGTAGTTGCTATAGGGTTTTCCCTCTTATTAAGTGCTTACTCAGTTCTTAAAAATTAATGTATTTATTTGAGGGAGAGAGAGAGAGCGAGGGAAGGGACATAGGCAGAAGGAGAGGGAGAATCCCAATTAGCTCGGAGCCAACGCAGGCTCGATCTTACAACCCTGAGCTAATTACCTGAGTCGAAATCAAGACTCAGAAGCTTAACCAGCTGAGACACCCAGGCGCCCCAAGTGCTTACTCAGCTCTTTTGCCTTTTTTTTTTTTTTTTGGTCTGTGGGTTTTTTTTTTTTTTTGCCTTTCTTCATATTTGTTTAAAAATTTTAATATATACATATAGAACATTTTCAGTTATATATAGTTACATTTGTTACCAATGACTCCTTCCCACATGTGGTTTGCCCTTTTAATAGTTTACACAGATTTGATGAATGTAACTTCTTTATTGAATTAAATTTTACCAGTCTTTCCCTTTGTGATCTGTTTCTTGCTTATGATATGCTTTTCTATCTCTAGCTCATATATTCTCCCATATTGGATATTTCAAGTATTTTACTTTTACTTGTTAATGTTAGGTATTTAATTTACATGGAATTGATTTTGTATATGTTTTGATAAGGAAGTCTAATTCCCTTTCTTTTGTTTATTGATTACTAAAAGTCTAAACCGACAAGTTTAATTCAATTTTTTATGTCCTTAGTGAGTTTTTATTTTATCAATTACTATATTTTATTATTAAAATAATAAAATATCCTCTTTTACATTGATGTATCTATTTTCTTTGTATTGTTTTTAAAAAGAAAACAAAAGAAATTAGTTGACTTAATAACCAAGAAATCTGAGTTGATCAAAATTTATGCACAGCTGGATTCAAAAACTCTATTAAAAACATTGACACTTGATCTTCCTCCATCTCTTGGTTCTGCATTATTCCCCTTCTTTCTCAGATGACTCTACTTGGTGGTTTCCAAGAGATACTCTCTCTTTCCAAAGCTTCCAGTATATATCCTAGGCTCAGACTTATTGGGCCAAATAGGATCATGTGCCCTTTTCTGGTGAAAGCTAGAGAACAAGAACAGCTAATTGGCTTAGGATGGGGCATGTTCCCACCTCTGGAACTGACTGAGCTGAACCTTCCTCAAAGTAAAAGGGAAAAAATGTGTACCCTGCCAGTCATCTCTCAGCCAGATTCACTTCTAACATCATAAACCAAATATATATGTACATATATTTGTGTGTATATATATATATATATATATTTTTTTTTTTTTTTTTGAGAGAGAGAGAGAGAAAAAGCATGCNAAGAGAGAATGCATGCAGGGATGGGAGGGGTAGAGAAAGAGGGAGAGAGAATCTTAACCAAGCTCCATGCAGTCAGGCCGTCTCAGGGCTCAATCTCACCACCTGGAGATGATGACTTGAGTTGAAATCAAGAGTTCAATGCATAACCAACTGAGCCACCCAGGTGCTCTCACAAACCATATTTTTAACTAACTTTATATAAATGGAATCATATAATACAAATGCTTTGTGTCTATTTTGTGAATTGTATTGATAATGTTGCAAGTAGTAGTTCACTAATTATCATTGTTATATAGTATTACATTGTGTGACTGTATGATAAACCATCCATTCTAATGTTGAAAAGTATTTATTTTGTTTTAAATTTGGGGTTCTTCAGAATAATGTTTCCATGAACATCTTTGTACACATCTTTTGGGAAGTTTGTGTGTATATGAGTGCCTGTATTTTTTTCTGTTGAGTGTCTTCCTAGGATTAGTAGTGCTGGGTTACAATGTATGCATATATTCAGCTTTATTAGATATTCCTAAACAATTTGCCAAAGTAATTGTATCAATTTGCACTCCCACCAACAGTGGGAGTTGTTCCAATCCTTGCCAAGTCACTAATCTTCCTTTTGCATTATGGCTTTAATCTGCATTTTCCTGATACTTGATAAACATAATTCATATGCTTAATGGCATTTGAATATCTTCTTTTATCTAGCACCTGCTAAAGTCTTTTCTTATTTTTGTGTTTGGTTGTCTTTTTTCTCATTGATTTGTAAAAGTTCTGTTTGAAATCTTCACTCATCTCACTAATGCCATGTTCGCTTCATTTTTACTCTTTATTCTGTTTTATATGGCATAGTTTCTAAGGTATGTTTCCAAATTCACTGATCTTTCTTTTGCAGTAATAAATCTGCTATTAATCCCATTCAGTAAAATTTTCATTTCATACAGTTCAATCTTCATTTCTAGCTATTTGATTTAGATCTTTTCTATATCATCCTTGTCTCCACTTAATTTTAACATATGGAGTACAGTTATAATAACTGTTTCCATGTCTTTCTCTGTGAATTGTAACATCTGTGTCAGTTTGTGGTTGAATTAAGATTGATTGATATTTATCCTCATTATGGGTCACATGTTTCTTCTCTGGATGCTGGATAGTTTTTTTATCAGACACCAGACACTGTGAACTTTGCCTCATTTGATTCTGGACATTTTTGTATTCCTATAAATATTCTTATCTCTGTTCTTGTCCACAGTTACCTGTTACTTGGAAATAGTTTAATTATGTTAAGTAGTAATTGTTCCTTTCTTTTCTTTTTAGTGGGGCCTAAGCAGTGCTCAGCCTAAGGCTAATTCTTCCCCACTCCTCAGACGAGAACCTTCTGTCTACCATACTCTGCCCAGTGATCCAGGAATTCGGAATCTCTCCATTTGTAGGGACAGGACCTATCTCTGGCCCTGTGGGAGTGTTTGGTATATGAAAACTAATTCTTCTGTGTGGCCTTTTTTTTCCCCAGCTTCAATTTGTTTCCTGTCATGTTTGTGCTTATAAGCATTCAGCAGATAACTCAAAGAGCCTTCAAATGGCCCTTGCTTTTGCTCTGGTGCTGTTCTCTCTACTGATACTCTGTCCTGTGCATCTACTGGTCTTGTTTCTTCTATTCCACCACCTTAACTCAGGAGTTCACCAGACTCCATCGAAGTTTCCCTCTCTTGTACTTTCTTGGAAATGGCTTTAAAGCTGTATGATAAAACAACTGTGGCATTCACACAGCTTTTGTGTTTCTTTCGGGTCTCTCAGGATTACTCTCCTTAGTTGCCTGTTATGGGTTGAATTGTGTCCCCCTCCCACAGAAGATGTGGAAGTCCTAACCCCCAGTAACTGGGAATGTGACCTTTTTGGCAATAGTGTCACTGCAAATGATCAATTGAGATGAGGTCATTGGGATGGGCCCTAATCTAATATGACTAGAGATAAATAAGACTAGAGATAAATAAGACTAGAGATAAATAAAAAGAAGAAATTTGGGCATAGACAGATATGTACAGAGGGAAGACATGAAGACACAGAGAGAATGCCTTCTTCACAGCGAGGAACATCTGATGATACAAGAAGCTAGGAGAGAGGCAGGGAACAGATCTTTCCATCGCAGCCTTCTGAAGGAAACCCCTTGATGACACTCTGATCTTGAACTTCCAGTTTCAGGAACTATGATACAATAAAATTCTCTGTTTAAGCCATTCAGGTTGTCAGTTTGTGGCACTTTGTTACTGCAGTCCCAGCAAACAAATACATTGCCTTATAAGCAATGTCTTGAAGACCATTATATACCCACACAAACACACACAATTTTTTCTTTTTATTCAAGCAGAATCATAAATCCAGCCCTTACTAGTATATACTGACCAGAAGTGGAGTAATTTATCCACAAAATTTAGATTTTATCTCCATCTGTTTATCGGTTGTTTTAATTATATTAATCATAATTATTTTAAGGCTTGTGTGTAAAAACTAATTCCTGAGTCTGTTATTGTCTCTTTGTTTTAGGCTTTTTGTGAGGGTTTTCTGCACACCTTTTTCTCTCAAATTTTTATTTTGTTTTTTATTTTTATTTTTATTTTGTGATTTTTAAATTTAAAATCCACTTACCTACTAAAATTACCCATCTTCTGTTTACTCACTATGTACTAGCTTTACTTTAAATTCATATAGAAATATAATATATGTTTTTTAATTTAGAAAGATTTTAGACTTCTAGAAAAGTTGCAAAGATAATATAGAGAGTTTCCTCATGCCCTTTCCCCGTTTCTCCTAGGGTTAATATCTCACATAGCCAGAGTATGTTTATCAAATGAATAAATTACGCTGGTATATTATTATCAACTAAAACACTAGATAATATTTTGAGAATACTAGTTCTTCTCCATAAATGTCCTTTTTGTGTTCCAGGACCCAATCGAAGGCACTGTATTAATTTTAGCATATATAGATTTTTAGTAGCTACTTTAAAGCTCATCTCTGCTTATTCCCCCATCTGTGTTCATTTCTCAATTTCTGTTGACTCATTTTTCTCCTTACTATTAGTTCTAAGGTCCTGCTCCTTCTTAAGTCCAACACAATTTTAAATCATAGCTTTATACTGTGAATGCTATACTATAGAGTCTGAAATATGTTTTTGTTCTTTAAAGAGTGTTGTTGAGTTTTCTTCTATAAAACCATGGACTAAAGCCATGCTTGGCTTTAGACTTCTTTATTGTGGATCCAGGGTAGTCTTTACTTTAGAGTATGTTCCTTATTTTTTAAGGGATAGCATTTCTGGTCTCTCAGCAGAAGTCCTATGGTATCCAATGACACATTTCTATTCTGGTGATTTGTAACTCCAAATTCTCCTCGTCTAATAGTAGAATCTTTGTTTACATACAGATCTTTTCTGCCTGGACCTGCAGACTCTCCAGCATATTTCTCAGGCTTCTTCTCTCCTTGGTAACCTGCTCTCTGTTCACTCGCCTCACAAATTAAACTCATTTTAGCAGAGCTGTTATCTCTTTCCCTCCACCAGCAAGGTTACTTCTTTATATTTGGGTTCCAATCCTCTGTGCTGTAGTTTGGAGAATGCCTTTACAAAGAAAAGTGTGGGTGAATATGGAACCTACTTCATGTGCATGCCTTTCTTCAGGGATCACAACTCCACGTTGTCAATCGTCTAATTTCTGAAGACTATTGCTTTGCATAATTTGTCGACTTTTCAGTTATTTATAGTGGGGATAATTGGATAGTTCCAATATCTAACATTTTTTGTGGCCAAAAAGAGAAATACAATTTATAAATTTAAGATAAGAGATTTCCTCGAGGAACTACAATTTTAAAATATCTCAAAGCTAAAGCAAAATTTCTCATTTCCAATTTTTTGTGTGTGTCTATAACTATATATTTAGTCTTGTAAAATGAGTATATTTTTAGATCCTGAGCTTTTTAACTGCAAAGAAGAAAGATTTGTAATTATGAGTTATTAAAAGTGTGATAGCTAAATCTCTTTCCAGTCTTAATATATCTTGTATTTTATCCATTAATTAATACACACAATCATTTCAATTATTCAATAAATGCTTATTGGAATATACTGTGTGCATAAATTGGATAGTGTATCAGGAATTCAATAAAAAACCAGATCGATATATTTTTTCCTGGTGTGGCTTATATTTCATCAAAAAAAAGACAGGAATTGAACAGGTATTTATGATGAGAGTTATGAAAGTACATGATACTAATATACAATTTTAAATGCTATTTTTAAGTTAAAATATGGTCAGTCTTTGTTCTCCCTCATGCTTTGCACAATATTAGATAATATAGTAGTATTTTTGTAAGTATTTGCCTGGACTAGATTAAATTCACATCTGCCGGTTTGCTTTTCTGCCACAAAGGCCATGGGCACATTTATGGACACCTGGCTTCAAGGCATAGATGACCATTTTGGTTTTTTGAAGGTTTTGGTTTTGATTCATAAATAATTCTCTTAATAAATATTAATAGTTATTTTCACCTATATTATCAATTGAAATTTCTGTAAAACCAGACGAAACTTTGAGGGAATATATTATACTAAGCTTCAAATTTTTTCCATCCCAATAATCATAGAAAAGAAGTTAAAATGGAGTTCCATTGATCCTGCTAATATTTCACCTACCTTCCTTTTAATACCCTGCTCCCGTATGAGGTTAATCTTCCCCAATCTCAATCTCATTTCGTAGAGAGTAGTCTACGAGTGATAGATAAATTGAGTAAGAAATTAAGTACTTTCCATTTATCATCATCGTCACGTCATCATCATCATCATGATTTTATGTCATCCAGTGCACACTCAGATATTACCTATTTTTCCTTTTCCTTTTAAGCTTTAACATGACAAGGACGGTAAAGACAATTAATTGTGCAATATACATTAGCTTACATTTATTGATAGATTACTGTGTTCTAAGAGAACTATTCTAAGAACTTTCTTTATATGTGTTCTATAATTTCATCTTCTGAACATTCATATGTACATAAAGGAACTGAGATAGAAAGATATTAATTAACCTGCAGATACACAGAGGTAATGAGAAGTGAAACTAGGATGTGAAACCAGGCAGTATGATCCAGGAACACTTTTATCTACTTTTTTTCCTGCACTGATTTTTGAACACATGACCATTCCTGAACACATAAGTGTTTTGAGGTTGGTTTACTGTTGTCATGCCATATTATATAGACCTATTCTTGAGGATGTAAGTAGTTAGCGATGGAATTATAGCTGTGATATTGTGTTTAACACCAGATTATGAAATATTTCTCATTTAAATAAAAGATCAGAAAATGAATCTGAAGGATGCTTAAAAAAAAAACTGTATGCCTCAAAAATAATTGTTAATTTTTGTAAAAATAAAAGCTCACTACAGTTTCTAATCCAGTGTCTAATGCTTTACTAGCGGAAAAGTGTTCATAAAGGTAGAAAATACAATGCAATCACACATATCTAAGAAATAAAGGCCTTAAGATAAACATTGTCACCAAATAAAACTGAATAAACAAGCACAGCGAGGTATGTTTCTCTCCCAAACTCAATATTAGGACAAACAACCACAAAAAGAACCCATTGGTGACTTTAGCTTGTGTTATATCATTTATACCCTATCTTCTAGTTTCCCAAAATACTTAAATTTTACCTTAATAGAATAAACTTCCTTTTCCTTAATCATTCTACACTATACTCCATTTCAGTAAGAACTTGAAATATGCTGTCTTTTCCAATAGCTATCTAAGTAATTACTGTATTAATTTTTGTTATTTTTCCAAAATTGTTCTCAAATCATTAGATAGAACCCTCCTCACATTTTTTAAACTTCTAAAAACAAATAGTAATATTGCATATGTTTATGTATCAACATCATGTTCATTTGCAAAAATATATTGATATAGCTTTCAAAATTCAATCCACATTAAAGGCATGAATATGTAAGTTAAACATTTGATAGTAAAATAAATAAAAACATTTACCCTATTTATTACCTGTTCAAGACACAGGACCAAACAATCCTCACTTTTACTATTACCTGGATTTCCCTTACCTATCAGCCAAAATGTTGAAATCATACTTATCCTTTGAAGTTATAAGAATGATACAAAATTCATCAATCTCTTTTCAAAACTTTCAGTTAAAAGGTATGTTTTCCTTCTGTGATGCCAAGGACTATCTTGACTATTTTTTTTAATGAAAAATGATTATATCCTTCTATATAGTTATTTATGCCATAGCTGCCTCTTCTAGTAGACTGTGATTGATATGAATGTATTTTATGTACATTGGTATCTAAAATTATACACAGAGTCTTAGAAATTCTTAATGAAAGACATTGAATACCATTAAACATTGAGGTAAGATATATATTACAGCTCTGAATTACATATGGATATGATTTCTTTGGAATTTAGGTCAGAAAGAGTTTGTGGAACTTTTCTATGAAGCCAGTATTCAAAATAAATCACTCACAGTAGATTAAAAAAACATGATTTTAAAACACGAAAAGTGAGGCAAGCAAGACTTTCAAAACATATATGTAGTACAAGCTTGGGGATAGGGAGAATGAATATATATATATATATTTTATATATACAAATATTTATATTCATATATATTTGAATGTATTTAATATATTTGTATAGTATGTTCAATGTAATAAATTTAATATGATTTAATAAGCTACTAATTATAAATTTAATTTAATTTAAATAATAAATTTGGGGGATTTAATATATTTAATATTTAAATATATTAAAATTTGTGTTTTTTAGATAATAGTGTGATTTTTTTCTCTTAGGTTTTTCTTTTTTTTTTTTGAGATCTTATTTATTTATTTGAGAGAGAGCACAAGCAGGCAGAGCAGCAGAGAGAGAGGGAGAAGCAGGCTCCACACTGAGCAGGGAGCCCCAATGTGGGACTGGATCCCAGGACCCTAGGATCACGACCTGAGCCAAAGGCAGACACTTAATCAGCTAAGCCACCCAGGTGCCCTCTCTCTTAGGTTTTTCAATGCCAAATAGAAAAGTTTAAAGCAAACAAACAATAGGCATACTTTTTTCCTTCAGTCATTTTTATTGTTGGTGTATGTTTAATTGATTTTTAATGAATAAAATGATGCTGTCAAACATTTTTAACTTTAGCAAAATAACATACTCCATGTGATTTGTACATATAAATCATGAATTTCTCAATGATTTGTAGTAATATGCTGAGGAAAACAACTGATATGTATAACAAATTGGGTTTTTTTTTTACGTATTTATTTTGAGTTAATAAGAAAATGTTATAAATTATGGAAAATCTTAATTTTAAAAATAGTTAAAAATTGTGTAAAATCTGAAAATACTTCTGGTAAAATTTAATATCTATATTTTGTGCTTCTATTCAGATAAAGAATCAGAAATTTTAGGTCTACCATTAATTAGCTCTGTTACCATCCTGTTCTTCATCTCTTAACCTTAAAATAGAACATAAATAAATAGAAATTTAAAATATAGAAATACATAAAAAAGTAATAACTCCCTCATTTCCTAATGGCATAATATAGATTTGAATGAAATACTGTATCTGAGAGTGACACTTAATCTATGCACAAAATGCACACATAAATTTTAATTTCTTACTGCATTAAATGAGTACGTATATAAAACTACTTTCTATTTGTTTCCCTTGTTCGTTGTTCCAATTTTCTTCCACAATTTTTTGGCTTTTTGTTGTTTTAATTGAGCATTTTATATGATTCTAATTTATTTCTTTTCTTAGAATGTCGATTATATTCATTTCTTAAACTTTTTTGGTGGTTGTCTTAGAGTTTATAATATACTTTTCCAAAGAATCTAAGTCCACTTTCAAATAACACTAAACCCCCTCATGAGTAGTGTGCGTACCTTATAATGACAAAATATTCCTAATTCTTCCTTCCCGTCATCTAGATCATTGCTATCGTTCATTTTACTTCTTTTTAAGCGTACATAAGTGTACATATATATTTGAATACATTGTTATTATTATATCTTGAACAAATTATTATATTAGATTAGTTAAGAAGAAGAAAAATGAGTTTTCTTCTCACCTTCACTTAATCCTTTTCTGATACTCTTCCTTTCTTTATGTAGATTCGACTTTCTGACCTATAGCATCTGTCTTCTCGCCAAAGAATTTCTTTTAATATTTCTTGCAAGGCAGATTTACTGGTAACAAATTCCCTCAATTTCTATTTTCTGAGGAAGTCATCATTTTTTCTTCACTTACTAATGATAAATTTACAGGGATTCAGAATTCTAGGTGGTGGGTTTGTTTGGGTTTTTTTCCCCCTTTCTCAGTACTTTAAAATCTCCCTTCCATTCTCTGGTTTGCATGCTTTCTAAAGAGAAGTCAAATATAATTCCTATCTTTGCTCAGCATTGGTAGATGTTTTTTTTTTCCTCTTTAAAGGTTTTTTTCTTTATCTTTAATTTTATGAAGTGCGAATCTGACACTTCTAGATATAGTGTGTGTGTGTGTGTGTGTGCAGGTGCACGTGAACTTATCTGGCTTAGTGTTCTCTGAGCTTTCTGGATCTATGGTTTGGTGTCTGACATTAATTTGGAGGAATTCTCTGTCATTACTGTTCTAAATATGGCTTCTGTTCCTTTCTCTCTTTCCTCCTTTTGGTATCCCCACGATATATGGCACACTTTTTTTATTGTACCCATTTTTTAATTTTATATTTTATTTATATTAAGATATTATGCAATTTTCAAAGCTAACAAGAGACACTTTTGTTGTTATCTCACAGTTTTTGAATAGTCTGTTGGCAGATTTTCAGTCTTTTTTTTTTTCTTTTTTCTGTTCAATTTAGGAAGGTTCTATTGTTATAGTCTCAAGTTCAGGGTTTCTTTCCTCAGCCATATCCAGTTTACTAATGAGGCATCAAGGACATTCTTCAGGGGCACCTGGGAGGCTCAGTTGGTTAAGAGTCTGCCTTCCGCTCAGGTCATGATTCCAGGGTCCTGGGATTGAGCCCTGCGTCTTCTCCCTCTCTCCCCTGCTGCTTCTCTATCTCCTGCTCGCTCTCTCTCTCAAATAAATAAATAAAATCTTAGGGGGAAAAAAAGGGCATTCTTCAACTCTGTTTCAGTGTTTTTGATCTCTAGCATTTGTTAAATCTTTTCTTAGGATTTCTATCTCTCTGCTTGCGTTATCTATCTATTCTTGCATGTTGCATACTTTCTTCGATGAAAGCTCAACATATTATTCATAGTTTTTTTTTTCTTGGTCTGATAATTCTAACATCCCTATGATATTCAATTCTAGTGGTTTTGATACTTCTTCAGTCTCTTCAAACTGTGTTTCCTGCTTTTCAGTATGCCCTACATATTCTTGCTGAAAAGTAGACATGATGCACTAAGAGGAACTGTGGTAAATAGGCCTTTAGCAACGAAGTGGTAAAGTGTGAGGAGAAGGACGCATTCTCCAGTTGTATTAGGTCTCAGATTTTTGGTGAGCTTGTGCTCCAGGATTTAGTTTCTGCTGAGGACTCTTTTCATGGTCTGTGAATAACCACCTCTTTTATGTTTCCTCACATGGTCCCTGCAAGCTTGCAGAGACAGAATTTTTTTTTTTTTTAAATAAGGACGCTAATTCTGTCGGATCAGGGTCCCACTGATATGACTTCCTTTAACCTTAATTACCTCCTTTGAGGTCCCATTTCCAATTATAGCCACACTGGGGATTAGAGCTTCAACTATGAATTTTGGGGGTACAGAAACATTCAGACCATAACATAAGGAATCCACAAATCTAATGGGACACCCATAATGCTGAACACTTACAAATATCACAACCTTCTCCTCTTCCAGACGTGTTAGACCCTAGTCCTCTCCCAAAATTAGTAAACTATGTACCTCTATTTCTACATCTTACCAAAAATAGTCAGCTAGTTTCATCGAAAATCTTCTGTCCAAAATTAATGGCATATTTTTACCTTAACTTAAGGTCACTTAGGTAAATCCTGGCAATTTCAGCCCAAATATTGTCCTGGAGGAGAAAATAAGTATGGGCAAGATTTGTCTTTAAGCCACACCAGGTTAAGGAGTAGCTTATTCCTCCTCTGTACGGGCCTAGAAAAGGGTACATACAATTTACTCCAACTAGTCTTTTGGCTCTGTCTTGTTTTTTGTATAACACAACATTTAAGTCCTACCAAAAGATAGGTAAAATAGTAATATTATAATAATGCAATCACAAAAGAGAAAAAATGACCAGAATAAAATAGAAAAGGCTATATATAGCCCTAACGACATTTTAAATATACTTTTGAGACCAATTTTACCTTGTTTTTATTTGTGTTTAAATTTTAAATATGTAGAATTAGTTATGCACAACATCAAATTTTATAGGTTTGTTTTACACAAATGTATAAAAAATAAACTTCACTATAATTACCGCTGGAAGAGTAAGGACTATAGAAATGTAACAAAGGGAAAGAATTCATAAGGTAACAAATTACTTCCAAGACTGCAAATTAATCATGATTTTTCATGTACTGTTTATTTTTCATTTTTGTGTATGTGTGCAATGCTGATAAAGTATTTTATGTCTGTAAATAAATGTGTTTTTTGTATCCCTCTAGGTTTATATTGATCTATGCCAGTGACAAATTACAAATGCTACTGTGACCTGGCTAAATTTCATTGCATTTGTGTTTGATTTACATAGGCTCACAGAATTCCAGCATTGAGTAGACAATTCAAAATTACTTAGACATAATATTACATAAAAAATATTTTATTACCCAAAATTCACAGAAAAAGAATTCTTTCTAAGCAAGCAAAGGGAATAGTAATTTATTTAAAGCTTATGACTCATGTCTTCTATATTCTTAGCAAATTTATAACATCTATGTATTTGGTATTTAGCAAAGTCCTTATATGATTCCAGTGCACCCAAATGTTGTGACCATTAGCATTTTGTCTCAATTATTCTTATTCCAAAAATCTGTAGCTTTTTGAAGAAAATAAATCCTGGTAACACACCATAACAAATTTAGCTTTTAAAAGATTAAAATTTAATCGTTAAAATCTTGAGGTAGAAACTGTTTGTTTGATGGTTTTTCTTTTCCTTTCCTTTTTTAAAAAAATTTTTGTTTATGCCAGAGCAAAACTAATACAATATTGTGAACTATATTATCAAAGAACAATTGGCCATCTGGTTTTCTAGCAGATGGTAAATATTTAATAAGGGAATGCCCCATACAGTCTCTAGTTATTAAATAGAAGTCATTAAATTTTTTCAATATCCTCCCTGCTTATTCTCAGTGTTAGTGTCTAGGCAGTGTGCTGTGACACAAACAAAAAATTTTAATACTATTATTTGCATGTAAAAATCAGGAAGATATATTCCAGAGTCAGATAATTTCATTAGCTAAACAAGATGTAAAATGCACAGTGACTTGACTTGGGAATTAGATTTTCTTGTACATCAAAAACTTGTTCAAATATGACCCATTAGTTAAAATGAACATGGCTAAATTCCAAATTATTTTTTTTTCTCCACTGTCAGCTAATCTGGAACATGCTGACAATGGTGTGACCCATTTTTAGAATGCCCTATCCTTCTGAATTATAATAAATCATGGTGAGATCTTTCTTAAGGAAGAAACGATGTATTTCAGCATTTAAATCTCCAGTTAAGACACCATGGTTTATCTTACTTTTAAGCTCCATTCTAATAAAGAATTGATAAATGCTGATGAAACAAGCCTTGATCCTACTCCTGACTGCGCTGGATCACCAGAAATAAGATTCTCCCAAGCACGAACATGCACAGAGCACATAGTTTCCATCTACTCTCAAAGGGTTTAGTATGTATGCAACTTGGATATTTTCATATTGTCTTCAATGTTATTAAAATAGTCTTAACTACCAGGAGCACTGTAGGTGTGATAAACAATGGCCAATAAAAACAATGATAGGGTAACAAATTGGTTATTTCAAGTATATTGGACAAAAATATTAGAGGAACATGAGGGGATCAAGTTAGGATGTGTCCTCACCAATGACCAGCCCTGGCTTCTTTGTGAAACATTGCATGTGAATGTTTCCTCAGGTAGAAAATGATAGATAAAACAAAATGACATTTTTGTGCTTTATTTCATTTGTTCAACAAGTACTTTTTATCAGCTTTATATTTTTGTTGAAATATATTTGACATATAATATTGTGTAAATTTAAGTTGTGCAGCTTGCTGACTTGCTACATTTATGTATTATAATGTGATTGCCATTATAACAATAGTTAGCACCCCTATCATGTCGCATAATTATCATTTTTTTGTTCAACAGGTAGTTTTTAATAGGTTGTGACTGTCAAGAAGAACTTTAGTGTTCGTAGTACAAATTTCTCTAGGAAAATGCTATAAAATTGCTTCATTGTGTCCAAAAATAAGATTTTTTTTTTGCTTGAGAAATAGTCATCTGCTTTATGCTAATGTGCCTTATAATGCTTCTTACCTAGGAAAAATGTGTATCTTTAAAATTCTTTTAATGCTTCTAATTCAGAGTTATATTCCATGGAAGTGTGGAGTTTTGTCAGCACGACATGTGCAATTTCTAATTTTCTTGAATAGGACAGACCTGGAAACTGTCTTATCCTGTTTTTTCCATTCTCATCTGTAACCTGGCACTTCTGAGCAGGTATACACCATTCTCATTTCACTTTTAGTTAATAAATAGTACTCAAGAAAACACGTATCCACTGAAAGTGTTTACTTTTTTAAAATTATAATTTAAGTAATTATATTTAATAATGTAGAAATAATATTTTATGACTTTCATTAGCATTTCAGACGTGCCATTTCAAATGAATTAAATTCCCCTTTGAAAGTACAGAGACTTCGATGGCATTGTGTCCCAACAAACCCATTATAAGTTGAAAACATCCAAATTGAAAATTCTTTTAATATACCTAAACTGCCAAACATCATAGCTTAGTCTCGCCTTCCTTAAAAGCACTCAGAACACTTACGTGAGTCTACAACATCCTCTAACAGAAAGCCTGTTTAATATTACTGAATACTATATGTTGTTTTATATAATGAATACTCTACTGAGAGTGAGACACAGAATGGGCATGGGGGGGCGCCTGGGTAGCGCAGTCATTAAGTGTCTGCCTTCGGCTCAGGGCGTGATCCCGGCGTTCAGGGATCGAGTCCCACATCGGGCTTCTCCGCTGGGAGCCTGCGTCTTCCTCTCCCACTCCCCGTGCTGTGTTCCCTCTCTGGCTGGCTGTCTCTATCTCTGTCAAATAAATAAATAAATAAAATTAAAAAAAAAAAAAAAAAAAGAATGGGCATAGGGGAGCTAAATGGTTGTCTGTGTGTTGTTTACGCTGTGATCATAAGGCTAACTGGGAGCCACAGCGCTGATGCCGCCCAGCCTCACTGGAGGGTGGTCTACCAATCAGTGACCTGGAAAAGGATACAAATTCAAACTCAAAGTACGGTTTCTACTGAGTGCATATTGCTCTTGCACCCTGGAGAGTCAAAACATTGTATGTTGAGCCCTGGTAAGTCAGGGACCGTCTGTAAGGGCATAGTCATTTTACACTCATAATGATGGGTTATTTGAATATCACAGACTGATAAATGAAACTAATTTTTTTAGGCCTTAGGAGCTGACATTTAAGACTTATATTTATCACATTTTTATAAGTTTTATTTATGATGAGTAGCAAATGAAGTTCAGAGTCAAAGCGCTTTTGAATTGGGGGGAGTTTTACAAGAGGAACTCTTTAGAGAAGATCATTCTGAGTTTCACATCTCTCTCCATTGAAAACGAAGCCCCCAATATCATAAATTTTCCACATCACAACAGGTTAATTCACAATTTTCTCTTTTTACCTTCCCTTTTTTAGGTTCTGTAAGATATGATGCAAATGTAATATGTGAATAATAAATAAAATATAACCTGCAGGTAACCTGTTTGAACAATTCAGCATCAACTCTCAAATCCTAGATCCTCATTGCATCAAGAAACTGAACTTGAAAACTTTCTTGTTCTGTTGAATTTTATTTAAAAAACAAATAATTGAATTGGCAATTTTCAATATTTGCAATAAATTGGAAAGAGATGATCTTACAAATAAAAGTGATATTAAGCTGGTCTAACAATTATGATAGCATCCCAACGTCACTGGGGTTGAATGTAATTTGGGGACTGCTTGTGGCAAAAATAAAAGGAACATCTTTGAGTGCCTGGTATTTGAATTTGTTTCCTAGGATCACCCCTGTTCTACCTTTTGTACATATAACAAATGAAGGGGCCCCTGGGTGGCTCAGTTGGCTAAGAGACTGCCTTCAGCTCAGGTTATGATCTCAGGATCCTGGGATTGAGTACTGCGTTGGGCTCCCTGCTCAGGGGGGAGTCCGCTTCTCCCTCTCCCTCTGCCCCTTCCCCATTTGTGTTCACGTGTGCTCTCTCTCAAATAAACAAAATCTTTAAAAACTGAACCAAAATGAAAACGAACACCTCAGTCTATCATATGATTGGTTACTTAGATATGCAACATACATAGCTCATAACCCATATCCATTTTCTTTGTGTCCTGAAGAAAATCTCATCAATTTTAATTTACTTGAGGGACCCCATGTTTGCATTACTCTTTGACATTTATATATTTAAAATTTTTTTGAAGATTTTATTTATTTATTTACAGAGAGAGAGACAGCCAGCGAGAGAGGGAACACAGGCAGGGGGGGTTAGAGAGAAGGAAGAAGCAGGCTCCCAGCGGAAGAGCCTGATGTGGGGCTCCATCCCAGGACTCTGGGATCACACCCTGAGCCGAAGGCAGACGCTTAACGACTGAGCCACCCAGGCACCCCTGTATATTTAAATTAAATAAAAACATTGTTTTGTCAATTTGATTTAAAAATATTATATTTATCCAAGTGATACTTGTAATAAGGAAAGGTGTTTAAGTTTAAAATATGTCCAAATATGAAACCTCTTGAATTTATGCCAAAACTGGTAACATTGAACTCAAAGAATATTTATTTGGACATAATAGATTTAACAACTTCAAAGGATAACATAAGAGTCTGGCTCTTTATATGCTCACATTCAAGGCACAGTTGTTATTTTTCTAAGATCTACTATTAAGAATGAACAAGCCAACTTGCCAGAATATCAGGTAAAGTAGCAGTAAGTTCCAGCTTGTTGAAACCCTGTCTTTCCTGAAGCAGCGGAGGGCCTTACTTAAGTACATTCAAACATGAGTGCTGGAAATGACAAAAACAAAGCAGAAATAGTGTAAGAAATATAGAGCAAAATGGGGGGGGGATTTATCATTTTTCTGTTTTAAAACAATATAAAAGGTAATATTCACAGATTATATGTATTTTGTTAATTGTATTAAGATAACAGAAAATGGAATGAAAATATACAAAAAGAGTTATTCTCTTGATCTCTATTTGGCTTAACTTTCACGTAGAAGAGTCAGGTCGTCATCTAAACAAGTGTGAGAAAATAACAAAGCAGCATATTTTTCACAAATATATATTGGAAGAAAACCAGAAAATTCATCTGTTTTCACATAAATTTAGTGGTCATCTGTACGTGTAATTTTTACCCTAGAGTGCATAAGGTATTATCTAGAATAATTGGAAGTGGTGAAGAGAACACAGAGGAAACAAATGAAAACTGATTAAAAGGGAATGTCTTAAGTTGTAAGTGAAGGGGAGAGAAGGGAAAAAATAAGAAAAGGGAAAGCTAAAAAAAAAAGAGCTGTGTAAAAAAATTCATTTTGCAAAAAACTTACAAACTGAGAGAAAGGATTGGAAATTAGGATTAGAAAGAAATTTGAGAGAAAAAAAGATCCCTTATGAAAGAATGTTGTTTAAGGATGTCAAGTTTAAGGAGGGATATAACATTGAACTGATGAATTAGACCACTGATTTTAGTACAGACTTCAGTAATTACGTTCATCATAGAACTGTGATTGACAAACTAGGAAATTAGAATCGACATAAAGAGCTAACACTACAGATATAAAAAGGAGGGAGGGTGGGCCTGGGTGGCTCAGTCAATTAAGCATTACACTCTTGATTTCAGCTCAGGTCATGATCTCAGGGTTGTGAGACTGAACCCCACATGGGGCTCCATGTAGGCCATGGAGTCTGCTTAAGATCCTCTCTGTCCCTCCCACCAACCCCCTTTAACTCTCTCTCTCTTTAAAAAAAAAGAGGGAGACAATATTATCATCTATGAACAAATAAAGGAATGCCGTAGAAAGATACATTTGTAGTTTTCTTACAGATCATTTAAAATGGATTCTAGTTTCTTAGGAAAATGTGCTTTTGTGGTTATCCCCTAAAAAGATCCCAACAAGATTTCCATAAGTAATTCAAGTGTTAATATACGAATTTGAGACATTGTTATAGTGGCTGCAGACTGATTTTCAAAGCAGCTATCTGCTTTCCACTGTATAGGTGTGTTGGGGCTTTCTTTAACTTATTCATCATGGTAGATACATGGGAGATTTTTATAAATGTCTTGGATCTGACCAATTATAAGATCACGAGCTTAATATAAAACAACTCGAGATCGACGGTTTTGTCAAATCAAAAATGTGCTCTAACAAGAAAAAGTGATTCCTAAGGCAACTGATCAAAAACCAGGAAGACAGAGCATATCCATACACTTCATATAAACTGCTTATTTGATGCTTCAAAAACTAGTTCAAAAACTGGTTATTTGTTATGGTGATCTGTGCTCAGTGATGATGACTTGCTGAAAGCTCAGATGATAGTTAACATTTTAGCAATAAAGAATTTTTAAAAGAATTTTTAAAGTATGTACATTTTTTAGACATAATGCTATACCACACTTAATAGACTACATTATAGTGTAAACGTACTTTTATATGCACTAGAAAACCAAAATAATACATTTGAGTTTCTTTAGTGCAGAATTTACTTTATTATGGTGATCTGGAACTGAATGTGCAGTGTCTCTGAGGTGTGCCTGTATCGTATCATTTATCATTTAGAAATTTTCTTTTTCAAGTGTGTTTTTTAAAATATTTTTAGAGATTCTATTTATTTATTTGGCAGAGAGAGAGAACAAGCAAGCACAAGCAGGGGGAGCTGCAGGCAGGGGGAGAAGGAGAAGCAGGCTTCCTGCTGAGCAGGGACCCTGACATGGGACTCAATCCCAGGACCCCGGGATCATAACCTGAGCTAAAGGCAGACGCTTAACCAACTGAGCCACCCAGGCGCCCTCAAGTGTGTTTTGTTTTCAAGTGTGTTTTGTTACATTTTGTTGTGTCTGATACCTGAAAACACCTTAAAGTTTAATTTTTTTAATAATTAAAATTGTTTTATAATGTATGCCTTATAATTTCAAATCTGGAATCTTTGTGGGCTTCTATTTTAATTTATTTTATTATTTCTTTCATTGTAGGCTTTTGATTTTGCTTGTTCCTACATACGGTACACTTTTTTTTTTTTTTTTACACCTTGTATTTTACACATCATTTTTACACCTTGTCTGCTACGGTGCTTATCATCCGCATACCATTCATTATTGTCGAAAATCTTGGCCTAGGATGAAAGTTTCTTTCTTTCTTTCTTTCTTTCTTTCTTTCTTTCTTTCTTTCTTTCTTTTTCTTTCTCCCTCTCTCTCTCTTCCTTCCTTCCTTCCTTCCTTCCTTCCTTCCTTCCTTCCTTCCTTCCTTTTTTAAATTTCCCAATTAGAGGGTATTTCTCTTTGCCTTTACCATTGCCTGGGACACGACTATGGTACTACATATCATTAAATTCACAGCTTTAGGTTTTCATGGCCCCAGATAATCTGAGTCTCAAATATGCTTTATCCCTGTTCTTTACCCCCATGATCTGCTCGGTATCAAGAGAATCTTCTTTAAAATCCCCTGGAGATATTATTTTACAATAATTCCAGGGCTGTGGCATTTTGGTGCCCCAGGTAAATGTGGGTGCATCTCCTCTTAATTTCCCAACCTTATTCAGACCCTGTTGGACCTTGATTTCTCTCCTAGCACTACGTAAATCCATCAAAGCCCAAATCAAATTTGTTTGGATCATGAAACTTTCAGAACATGTGCGGGTTCAGTCATCTGGTACCCAAGTTAGCAATCAGAATTCACTCTTTTCTCTTAGAGCATCTCGTCCGCTTTATACTGTAATGTAAGCTTTTTGATATTTCCAAGGTGAATTTATAAATACACTTTGCCCAGCGTTTTTAGTAATTTCTGAAAATGGAAGTATAATGTATAGATCTTTCTTCGGTGTTATGTATCTAATAAGGTAATTTCCCTTCTCGGGGTAGGAACCATCAATATTTTATACAGCATAGTGAAAACTGAACACTCTGCCTGACTTAGGAAAAATTAAATAAGCTTAAATATCCACTGTCTTATTACACAACGAAATATTTTTAATCTTTATTTCACATCTTTTTTTTTTTTTTTAAGATTTTATTTTATTTTTTCGACAGAGATAGAGACAGCCAGCGAGAGAGAGAACACATAGGGGGAGTGGGAGAGGAAGAAGCAGGCTCATAGCAGAAGAGCCTGATGTGGGGCTCGATCCCATAACGCCGGGATGACGCCCTGAGCCGAAGGCAGACGCTTAACCGCTGTGCCACCCAGGCGCCCCTTTATTTCACATCTTAAACATGAGATCTTAACTAGAATAATTCCCCCCCACACTTTTTTTCTGCCTTACATTAGAATGCCCATTTGGCTCTATATTTGTTTCTATCATTTGTGCAGATGTGGGTCTTAAATGGTCCTAATCACTCTCTAATGATGTCACCCTCTTTATCCATAGCTGCTAATTGGTTGCTGAAAGATGTACAGATTTTTTTTTTACTCAAAGCCACAATTTAGAACATAACTATCTGATTCTATTTTCCATGACTCTACTCTTCAAGCAGTATAAATAAAACTTGTTAAATTCCTACTTCAATCTATTTATTTTTTTGACATTTTTCTCCCAAAATCTGATTACATATTTATGTTGATAGAGTCACCTACTATTACAGCCCAAATTAAATGCCACTTTTTACATGTGCCTTGAACTAATGATTCAACTCTGAGTGATTTGACATTCCTCTAAAGTCTTCCTTTTTTTTTTTTTTAAAGATTTTATTTATTTATTTGACAGAGACAGACAGCAAGAGAGAGAACACAAGCAGGGGGAGTGGGAGAGGAAGAAGCAGGCTCCTAGTGGAGGAGCCTGATGTGGGGCTCGATCCCAGAACGCCGGGATCACACCCTGAGCCAAAGGCAGACGCTTAACTACTGTGCCACCCAGGCGCCCCATGAAGTCATACTTTTACTTAGATATTTTAATATCAAGTATCTTTGCATCCAAGTATTTTTTTCATTCCCAGTTTTGTGTAAGCTCACGAAGTAGGAACATGATCTTATCTACCTTTATTCCTCACAGTAACTAAAACATTTTCACATATATTAGCATGTGCATATATACAAACACACAAAAACAAATGTATTGATGGGAATAAGGAGTTTTTGTTTGGGGCATGTTTATTTTTTTTAATTACTAATACCCACTCTTTTTTAGGAGAGACCAACCTTGTACTCTTGTGTAATAATTTTGTTTGATCCACATGGTACATAAGGGATTGCACATTCAGAACTCTTTCTCTAGGCTATGTGAGACCTTGGTATTATACTTTGGCAGTTAATTTAATTATTTGTTAATTTATATTTGGCAGTTAACTAAATTGTAGGAAAAAACCCATAATCTGCAAATTTTCTAAAACGGTTATCTAAAACAAATGGCTAAAAATTTAAGAAACAAATAGGAAAAAAGTGCCTACAATACATCATCTCATAATTAGAAAGGAAATTCTATTTTTTTAGTTGCACAATAATTTTTATCATAGTCTAACTGCTATAATGGAGAAGCAAGACTCATGAGTTACAATCAGATATCAACCTATTGTCTACTCACTTGTTTGAAACCATTCTAGCTCTGGTCCCATTCTCTCTCTCTCTCTCTTTATTTATTTATTTACTTTTAATTTTTTAAGAATTCCAGTTAGTTGATACGGTGTAATAATAGTTTCAGGTGTACAATATAGTGAGTCAACACTTCCATACAACACCTAGTGCTCATCACAAGTGCCCTCCTTAATCTTCATCATGTATTTTACCCATCCCCCACTCCCTTGCCTCTGGTAACCATCAGTTTATTCTCTATAGTTAGAGTCTATTTCTTGATTTGTCTCTCTTTGTTTTCCCCCTTTGCTCATTTGTTTTATTTCTTAAATTCCACTTATGAGTGAAATAATATGGTATTTGTCTTTCTCTGACTGAGTTATTTCATGTAGCATAATATTCTCCAACTCCATCTATGTCTTTGCAAAGGCAAGATTTTATTCTCTTTCATGGCTGAGTAATATTCCATCATATATATATATATATATATATATATGTATATTATATATTCCATTATATTCATTTATATACATATTCCATTATATATGTATATATATTCCATTATATTCCATTATTTGTGTTTGTATATATATATATATATATATCTGTATATGGTGTATATACAATATAATGTGTGTGTGTGTATATATATATATATATATATATATATATACACATACATACACACCATGTTTTCTTTATGCATTCATCAGTCAGTGGGCACATGGACTGTTTCCATAATTTGGCTCTTATAGAAAATGCTTCTGTAAATATCAAGGTGCATGTATCCCTTTGAATTAGTGTTTTTGTATTCTTTGGGTAAATACCTAGTAGTGCAATTGCTGGATCATAGGGTAGCTTTATTTTTAACTTTTTGAGGAAACTTCATATTGTTTTCCACAGTCCTTAAACCAGTTTGCATTCCCGCTGAAAGGACATGATGGTTCCTTTTTCTCCACAACCTCACCAACATCTGCTGTTTCTTGTGTTTTTGTTTTAGTCATTCTGACAGGTGCGAGGTGATATCCCATTACAGTTTTGGTTTGTATTTTCCTGATAATCAGTGATGTTGAGCATTTTTTCATCTGTCGGTTGACCATTTGTATGTCTTCTTTGGAAAAATGTCTATTCATGGATTCTGCCCATTTTAAGATTGGATTATTCATTTTTTGGGTGTTGAGTTTCATAAATTCTTTATAGATTTTGGATACTAACCCTTTATCAGATATGTCATTTGTAATGTCTCCCATTCGGTAGGTTGCCTTTTAGTTTTGTTGATTGTTTCCTTTACTGTGCAGTAACTTTTTTATGTTGATGAATAGCAATGTACAAAAGAATAAAACTAGACCACTTTCTTACATCAAACACAAAAATAAATTCAAAATAAATTAATTAAAGATCTAAATGTGAGACTTGAAACCATAAAAATCCTAGAAAACACAGGCAGTGACCTCTTTGACACTGACTGTAGGAACTTCCTTCTAGATTTATCTCCTGAGGCAAGAGAAATAAAAGAAAGGAAATTTTGAAAGGAGTGACCAACTGATACTAAATGGTTTGGTTATAAAATCAATTAACCAAATTATAACTAGTTATAAGTAGGCTTCGTTATAGTTAACCGTGTGGAATGAATCTGAACCATTTCATTGTTAATTTGATTTGTTGCTGGAGAAATAGCTTATGTGAACCTATTAGACTAGAATAATAAATATTCATTCCATCTTAGTTAAGAATGACCACACATGGTTATAAAGATTAAGATCCAGGGTCTTCAGTGGGAGCTTTCCCAGGCGCACATACAAAGCTGTTGTTGGGAGCACCTGGGTGGCTCAGTCAGTTAAGCATCTGCGTTCCCCTCAGGTCATGATCCCAGGGTCCTGGGATGGAGCCCTGAATCTGGGCTCCCTGCTCAGCAGGGAGTCTGTTTCTCCCTCCCCCTCTGCTATTCCCCCTGCTTGTGTGTGCCCGCTCTCCCTCTCTCTCTCTCTCTGTCAAATAAATAAATAAAATATTTTAAAGAAAATAAAGCTATTTTTGGGTTTTGGCTAGAGTTCCTCTTTGTAAGCCCTGCATCTTTCTATCTCATCATTTCACCTTGCAGTCTGTTCCACATATTGGTTTAGGAAGAGCCATTTATTTCAAATTGCCTGGTTGTCTCATCAGACTGCTCTGTCAAATGTTTCCCAAATCTGTAGCTTTTCTAGGTTCCTCAAATGTGTGTGTGTGTGTGTGTGTTATTTTCTTATACTTTATGAGACAGGCCATTTCATGGAATCTATTTCATGAAAACATTCAAAGCTGAAATTAATTTGGTATTTTTCTTTTCTGGAAGCATAAAGATGAATTCAGAAACCACCGTGAATCCCCTTCACTTCTACTCATGTATGGATTCATTTATTCATATTATTATAATTTTCAAAAACCCAATCATCCATAAAATTACAAAATGTGGTTATATAGCTTTTTTTATTCTATGGAATGTTCAAATCAAATAAAGATTTAGTAGAGTCCACTGTGCTTTGATATATCAGGTAAAACTTTAAAGAAAGGGGGCTGAAATGTGGCATTTCTCATAAAGCTATCACTGATAATTTCCCTTGTTATTAAGCCTTCTTAAATTATTTATTTCTAATGTTATATTTTTCATTTCTAGACCTTCCATATTTCCTTTTTTTACAGATTCCATATGTCTACTAAAATATCTCATTTGCCAAAATATGTTGTCCACCTTTTGCACTAGGCATTTTATCACAGTTAAGATCTTTGTCCAATAAATCTTAACCACTTCAGAGTCTTCTTCCATTGATATTTTTCATCTCTTGACCACAGTTCTCATTTTCTTGCTTTTTCACATGTCTCTTAATCTATAATTCCATGCCAAGTGCTTTATATAAAAGAAAAATGAAAGATGAAGCAATGTTATTTTTTTACTGGAGAGCAGCACGTCCTTTTTTTGTTAGGCCATCAGAGTGGAAACCAAGGCAGTCTGATCTTTGGTTCATCTGGGTCAGGTCTTCATTACAACTTTATTTTGATTCCATTTATCACTGGCGGTAAATGTTTGCAGGGCAAATTCAGGATTTTTCTATAGGTTCTAAAGGTAGGAAACGCTTTTCCCCAGTATCATAGCTCATTGTTCTACTGGTTGTTTAAATCTTTGGGAAGTTATCTTATTTTGCAGTCTTACCTTAGCTCTCTGTGTAGTAATACAGTCTATAATTTCCTTAGCTTTCTTGCCTACCAAGGCATTTTTTTGGTGAGATATCAAATTTCCTGCCTCAGTCTTCAGTAAGTGGAAGTTTAGAGTGACTTTTATAGCTCTGTGTTCCCCTGCTCCCAGTATTTGAAGGGACTTTGCCTCCCCACACTTTCTCAATCTCTCTCCCTCTCTTTCATTAGTCTATTTAAATAATACTGTGTCCTAAACCCTATGATGAGTTTATAAAAATAGCTATGATTTTAAGTTTTTATGCCTCTTGATGGATTTTCCCCTTTATGGAATGTGTCTTTTATTGTCTGGAAGCTTCAGCATTTACTATTTATTTTCCTTTTCAGCAATTTGACTATGTTATGTGTAAGAGGTTTTTTCTTTTATTTACCCATGCTCTGAGCTTAGTGAGTTTTCTGCATCATTGGATTTATGTCTTTTGAAAAAGATCTTGGGCCATGCCTTTCAAATATTTTCTCTGTCTCATTCTTTCTCTCCTTTTCTTCTCAGAATAAAATTATATCCATGTTAGAATTGTTGACATTGTTTCTCAAGCTATAAATATTTTTCTGAGATTTTTTTTTCTCTTTGTGTTATGACTTGGATCGTTTATATTGACCTCTCTTCAAATACACTATTTTATTCTTTTGCTGTGTCCAAGGTTTGATTAAGTCCATAGATGAATTCATTTTGGTTATTGTATTTTTTCCAGTTCTCCTGTTTAAATTGAGTAATTTCTATAGCTTTTATTTCTCTGCTGAAATTCCCTTACGTTCTTAAATTTTGTCCATATTTTCCTTTAGAATTCTTAACACTTAACAAAGTTATTTTAAAGAAACTATATGCTATTTCCAAGCCCTCTATAAGGGTTGATTCCTTTGTAGATTTATTTCTATTGACTGGCATGTTCTTTTGATTCTGGGTCACAAGTTTTTATTGTTATTTATTTGTTTTGCTTTTTTGTGTGCCTGTTAATTTTTTTTAATTATATTTCTACAATTGTGTGGGGGTGGGGGGAAAAGGGACTAAAGATAGTAATGTTTGCTGCCAGAGGAATGAATGTATACCCACTCCTTTCATCTACTTGTATGCTGGAAGAGAGTACTGAGTTAGTCTCATTGCAGTTGAGCTGAATGGAGCCTTGGTAGAATTGGGTATAGAAGAGTTCCCTACAATTATTTCACCACTAGCTCCAAATATATTGAGGAGGATTAAGACTTTCTGTTCAACTGGTTAGTCTCTCAAGAACTCTTTAAGCATTTATAGCCCATCTTTTTAACCATTCTATACTTTAGAGCTCAGTAGCCAGGATTTCGTGCTGCTTGGAAGTTTTCTTTCTCTATAGCCCACCATCACTCCGAAGTTTTCCATACCACACTGCCGACCTGACCTAGACTTTGATTGGTCACTCCTTTGTATTCAGTTTTAGCCCCATGCAGTTTGGGGACATAAAAATTAGAACTATAAAACTTCTAGAATGAAACATACAAGACAAATGTAGCATAACATTTTGAAACATTGAATAGGCAAAATTTCTTAGGTATGACACAAACATTGAAAAATATGTAGTATAAATTAAACTTAATCAAAATAAAATGCATCTGTTCTTTGAACAACATATATTAGAAAATGAAAATTAAATCTCAAACTGTAGGAAAATACTGTGTTGTGTGTTTGATGTGATATATATTCATCAATGTGTAGTATTGTATTGGTTATATCAATATATAATCATTTTGGTATATATGTATATCAACGATCTTGTATCAAAAACATAAAGTGAACTACAGCAGTCAATGATAAGAAAAAATTTCAATCAAAAATTGGGAAATTTTTTGAAATGATATTTCACAAGAGAAGATAAGTGAATGACCAATTAATATGTAAAAAGATACCCAACATAATAAGACATCAGAAAGTACATTAAATTAAAATCCCATGAAATACCACTCCACACTCACTTGAATGGAAAAAAAAAAGACAATGCTAAGTGTTGGCTAAGGTGTGGCATAACTACAACTCTCAGACATTGTTGAAGGAAACGTAAAATGGTACTACCATTTTGGAAAACAATTTAAATTTCTTATACAGTTAAACACAAACATGTGGATAGGACTGAACTATACAAGTCATAGGCATTCGCCTAAGGAAATTACATCTATACACAGAAAAAAATCCATGTGCTCTAAATATATCTTGTAATTTCTTACTCTTGTACACATTGCATTCTACTTTGAAAATACTGTCCCAGTGAACTGTTCCTGAAATGTTAATTCTTTGTGGGCCCAGCAAATATGTCTTCCTTCTTAAGTAATCCCAGTTTTAATAAGCTGAAATGTCATCTACTTCCTGTACTCCCATAACACTTGAGATATTCCAATAATATTGTTGTTATTTTACTAATAAGAAGCTGTGAAACCATGGATAGGGCTATCAAATGGAAGAATACATGATTTTGTGTTTAGATGGAGATTTATCCATTTGAGGGGAGCTCTTCAAATGCCAGTATCTCATGGCCTTTTTAGGTATTTAAAGTGTAGTCCTTTAAGTTACTAGCTTTTTGGTTATCAGCTTGAGTTCCTTTCTCAGAACAAGAAGCATAAAATCTACTATATATACATTCATCCCTACTTTCTATTGTTATCGGTAACTAAAAATCTAAAAACCCCAGTTACAAACTTTGAATAAAATTAAACTCCTTTAATCTAACAAAGTACAAGAGGAGTTTCACTGGAAAAATTGAACCCATTCATGTTTTATTTTCAGATTCATACATGTTATTTCTCACTATTAAGTATGAAACTATAGTCAAATCATCATTAGCTATATAGCATTAGCTATAACGCCATCATAAAATACACAGAAACAAACAAACAAAAACAACAAAGAAACCAACAAAGAAAAAAGTGGGATAAGAAGACTTAAAAAAAATCAGAAACAGTGTAAACAGTAAAAGAAAACTTCAACAATCAAATATGTATAGCTTTTTGTACGTCAGTCATACTTTAATAAAGTAGTTTTAAAAATAAAGATGAAGAAATTGAAAAAAAAACACCTCATATTTCCAAAATAAGAAAATAACAAAATACTTAGAGTTACAAGAAACTGCACTGCATTCATGAAACAATAGGAGTGGATGTTGTTTTAAAAGAATTAATTTGAAAACTCTAAAAAAGTAGATGGGATGCCCTCAGAAACACTCAGCAGTGTTCAGTAGAAATTAGGGCAACAAAAATTTTTTTAGACAAACTATAACAAAATACAGGATTAATTCTGCAGATACTGGAAAAGAAAACTGAAAAAAAGGAAAATGTCGGGGCACCTGGGTGGCACAGTCAGTTAAGCATCTGCCTTCAACTCAGGTCATGACCCCAGGGACCTGGGATTGAGTCCTGCGTTAGGTTCCCTGCTCAGCTGGGAGCCTGCTTCTTCTCCCTCTCCTTCCTGCTCTTTCTCTCTCTTGCTTTCTCTCGCTATCTTTGTCTCTCTGAAATAAAGAAAAAATCTTTTAAAAAAGGAAAAT
This sequence comes from Ailuropoda melanoleuca, assembly GCF_002007445.2. Lineage (NCBI taxonomy): Eukaryota > Metazoa > Chordata > Mammalia > Carnivora > Ursidae > Ailuropoda > Ailuropoda melanoleuca. The sequence goes on from NC_048219.1 coordinate 152,010,261, forward strand.
ATTAAAGATATAATAAAATGAAGCTTTGCAGAACTGAGAGCTATTACAATTTAAAGAAGCCCACTAAGTTCTCAGAATTCTCTCACCAAGATGCAACAACCTGGAATTTCAAACCATAAGCAGAAAAAGTCTGATGATTTTTCTGTGTGTGGGTGATGGGTAGGATGCTCTCATACAAGAGTAATAAAAATCAGAGTAGCAACAGATTTTTAAAAATCAATTATGAATGCTAGAAGACAATGTTCTTTTTAAATTTCTGAGAACAGATTATTTCTATACCAGAATTCAATACTCAACTGGATTATCAATTATTTTTGATAACAGAATAAAAATATTTTCGGACATAAAAAGGCAATAGAAAATATATTTCCTATGTTTTCTTTGGGAAGCTCATACAAATATATTCTTGCATCAAGAACATCAACATCCCCATAACCACCACCACCAATAACAACAACAAAATGCAGAAGAGAACAGAAACGAGGAAATTCTGGAGCCATCCTAAGTAAAACTGGATTATCATCTGAGTAGCATTCTCAAAAAGCTACTAGACTTGGAGGAACAAAAATGTCCCAAAAGAAAAATAGTTACAAACCAGGAAGAGGGTTTTAAAAAAAGATAAAGTTATGTGGTTGCCAACAAATACAAGTAAGAAAAATTAATAATGAGAAATCTGCTGTACAACATTGTGCCTATAGATACTACTGTATTTTACACTTAAAAAATTTTTTTAGAGGGTAGACCTCATGCTAAGTGTTCTTACCAACAACAAAATAAAATTTAAAGAAAGAAAAAAAATGGATGGGAAACAATAGCAATGTGGAATTTTTACCACTGGGCAGTGGTGTGACATTGACTAGTAACTTCAAAGTCAAAGTGGTGTTAAGTTCTCATTATTAATTGAAAGTTTGTGGTAAGGACATTGTGATAGACTTTGCTTCTTGTCCTTGTCTTGGTAACTGAGACTCAAACTAGGAACAGAGTGGTTTCAAGTAACAAAATGTTTTAGGTCTAGGTACCACCTCCAGGATTTAGTCGGAATAAATTAATCCAATACCAAGAAACATCAACACAGCTGTTCATCTTTGAAAACATAAGGCTCAAGGAAAAGTGGAGTCTATAGTCTGGAATTATTCATCAAGGAAGAAGTGCAGCTGTGTTTTGTATCCTCCTTCCCAAGAAAAGGGAGTGGGTTTCTTCTCCCCAAAACTAAGAAATATAGTGCTGGTGTAAAGATGTTCAATCCTAATTGTCACAAAAGGAAATGAACTTTAGATAATATCTAAAGTTGAGAAAATATTGGGAAGCATAAAATTTAAAACTGGTGGGAGAACTAATTGCAAGAAGCATGAAAAGATGTGTTTGCCTGATGTTGGGAGTATAGGATTGAAGTTTAGGACTGGTGGGGGGCAGCAGGTCAGTATTCTTATTTTTCGTTTACATCATTGAATAATATTTACCTATATGCATGCATTTGTTCAACAAAAATATCTATATGTGTGTGTGTGTGTGTGTGTGTGTTTAAAAGGGATGTATTAATGGAAAATACTAAAGAAAGAAAATGAGCCACTAACGAGTGAATCAAGGTCTTAATGGAAAGCTCATCCTTGAGAACAATTTTCTCAAGTAGGGTGACATAGATGAGCTTTAAAAACTACAACTTCTAATCCCAAGATTTGTAATTACAGAAAATAGACCTTCTTAATACATCCACATTTGATCTGACTGTAGGGGAATGTTTCTGGATATTAAGTTCATAAAACACAGTAATTTATAATATCACATTTTCTTATTAAAAAATTAAGAATATAATCATGTGTTGTATTTGCATAAGTAAAAATACGTATCTAAATTCAATATTTAGTTTTGAAATAATTTTATACCCACAAAATTTTAAAATGCAGTCAAATGGCATATTTGAGGGAAAGACCACAGGGAGCAATCTGTGGATATAGGAGACCAAAACAGTCAATTGTCAGCATTAGTCATCCAAGAAAGAAAAAGATGAACAGAAAACTCCAAAATTGTTGTCTCCACTTCCATTAATCCAATAACACATGGATGAATCTTTTCCGCTACACTAAAATTTCTGATTGGTACTTTGTCACTTTTTCATCATTCTAAACAATGCCAACTTAAATTATATGATAGTGGCAATGTAAGTACCTGATGTGTCTAAATGATGAAACACTGATCCTTGCCAAAAATGATAAAGCAGCACCGACTCAGTATCAGTTATGAAAGCTCCCTTAGTTCCTAGGTTACAAACAGTCTTTTCTTAGCTAAAAAATAGCACCAATTAAGTACAAGATCATTTATAGATTTGAAATCTTTTCATATAATTTTAAAAATTATTATGTACAGCCTGAAAATATAAAAGATGCACTTCTCATTGTCATTTTAAAATACTAACATTTTTTCTTTTATTTTAGGATTTTTATATTCTTGCATAATGGCATTTATGAATACTTAGAATCTCTTAAAGAACTGACAATTGCACTATCTGCAAAAATATAAATTATATTCATAGAAAAACAAACGTGTTTTATCACTGAATATTTGATGGATACCAAACAGCAAACTATCAACTGACGAAGTGTGTATGTATCAAGATAGAGTACTTGGTTCACATGCAGCACTGATAGACACTAGATTTATATGCTTTATGACTACAATGAATAGAATTTAGCTTTGATTATTACACTTTGAAGTCATACTTTTAGTTCAGTTTCAATATTTCAAGCTAATATGGAATTATTTTATTATGGTAAGATTAGAAATTAATATTTTGTAAAAGGAATAGGAAAAATGACTTACTATTTACCCCATGTGGTATTGGGCAAATTAGCATGGCCTGAAGTATATTAAGTATTATTTATATATATGTATGTGGTTCTCTTCTTTTAGATATTTGTTATTTAGAGAAATTTGTAGTTTATATAAGCTATTTTCTATATGTATAAGCCTTTAAGGTCTTTACCTTAAAGACTGGAATAAAAGTGTATCTCACCATCTATTTATATTACACAAATGTCAGTGAAAATACAATAAAAATGTTTTAATGTAGATAGCATTAACATATGGAGAAAATCAATGCTGCATTTTCTGCCAAGATTTAATGTAAAAAAACAAAATCCTATAAAGTTACCTAAAACTCTTGCCAATTTCACATATATCAGAGCCTCCAGCATTACTCTATAGTATATAGACTTATCTGGTTTTTAAAAACTATATCTTTTTGTGCCCATGCTTCCAGTTATAAAAATGATACATTTGTTATTTGAAAAGCAATATATGAAAAAATATATAACTGAGGAGTTTCCAGTTTGGGATAAGATGAAGTAAGTACACCTCTTTCTCTCCCACAGAACAACGCAACTATAAACCCTTGACAGAATGCACTGCCCAGCTGTTTGAGAACTCTGAAATGTAAACAGCAAGAGGCAGATTGAAATAAAACACCATAAATCAAAGTGCCTCCAAACTGGTGATGAGTTTACCATTTTGTATCCTTTAATATCTCCTGGCCTGAGCTGAACTCTGTTGGGAACCTCTGACGAGGCACTGTGGGACAAAAACAGCAACAACGGTGAACAAAGAGTTCTAGAAAAGCTGTTCAGTTCTAGCTCAAGAAGTGACAAATGAATTATAAAGAGGAAACATAGAGAGGAAATAACATTTTTCCCTCCCTTCTCTCTTTCTCTCACACTGTAGCTCTAGGGAGCCCTGCAGAGGCGGTGGTAGTGGTGGGTAGCCACAGGTGCAATGCTGGTAGCCTGTAGGAGCCAACAGTTGAAGCCATGGAACTTTTTTCTCTCATCTCTCTGGGCTATAGATTCAGAGGGTGGGGCCAAAGCCCAACTGTCTTATCTCTCTATTTCTATATCCTCTCACCTGTTGGTCCCAGATGGTTCAATAGCAAAAAAAAGGCTTTAATAAGGCAATGGGGGAGGGGACACAAAGGAACAGACAAATGCTGGGGACATTTTAGAGAGAAAGATTGGAAAATCAACCCCATAAAGTAGTGTATTACTTATGGGGCAACCCGTGGCTTCTGTATGTAAGAATCTAATACTAATTAGCGTGTAAAAGGCTTTAAGAACTGAAATAACAGACCTCTGCCCAAGTCCTTCACTAAACCCTGTGTGGCATGCATGGCACAGAACTGTATAGCATTACAAAAGATTTGAAAAATGGACGGATGCTGGAACCACAGTGCAGAGAATGCCGGTTCTTCCTCGCAGCTTGAACGTAATCAGTTTAATTTCATACTAAACATAAATTTTGACATTCTTCATAGAATTTAAACAAGACCCCATGTCTCCAGACATCAAATTCAAAATCTCCAGGATTGTCCAAATTTACTCAAAAATATCCCAAAAACTGCTCAGAAATCAAAATTCCTCAAAATTAACCCATGTACAATGAACCATCATAATATCAACTAGCTTAGAAAACTATTTCAAAAGATGACAGAGAGATGTTGCAAGCATTGCAATAAAAATTGTAGTCAAACACTTTTGAAACGAATGTTAAAATGTAAAGTACAGAGAATATATATGATATAAAGAAGAAACAAATGGTAATTTTGGAACTGAAAAACCCACTGAATAAACTCAGTACCAGAATGGAGATGAGAGAAGTTGGTGAACTTCAAGATAGACCAAAAGCATTTATTCCATCTGAACATCTGGGAGCAAGAGGGGGAAAAATGAAAGAAAATAATGAATAGGGCTTCAGGAACCTGTGGGACAATAATAAAAGGTTATAACTTTGGAGTTCCATACAAAAAGGATAAAGGATATGATGCTGGGGGTGCCTGGGTGGCTCAGTCAGTTAAGCATCTGCCTGTGGCTCAGATCATGATCCCAGGGTCCTGGGATTGAGCCCGCATCATCTTGCTCCTTGCTCAGCGGGGAGCCTGCTTCTCCCTCTCCCTCTGCCTGCCACTCCCCCTGCTTGTTCCTCTCTGTATCGCTGTCTCACTCTGTGTGTCACATATATAAATAAAATGTTTTTAAAAAAAGGATATGGTGCTAAAAATGTGGTTGAAGAAACAATGGATTGAAAATCTTAAATTTGATGAAAGATGTAAACCTAGAGATTCATGAAGCTGAATGAATCCCAAAGAGAATAAACACAAAGAAATGTGTGTCCAGATATATAGTAATCAACACTGCTGAAAACTAAAAACAAATAAAAATCTAGAAAGCAACCAGAGGAAAATGGCTCATTACCTATAGGGGAACAATAATTTGAGTGACTGCAGATTTCTCACCTCAAATCTTGGGGGCCAGAAGAAAGGGGCACAGCATTTTTTTTTATTTATTTTTTTTATTTTTTTTTAGTTGGGAAAGAAAAGAGCTCTCAAACCAGAATTCTATATTGAGTAAAAATATTCTTCAGGATAATGAAGATAAAGATATTCTCAGGTAAAGGAAAGCTAAAAATAGTCTGCACAATGCTCTAAAATAATTGTTAAAAGAATTTCTTCAGGCAGTAGTAAAATGATACTGGAAGGAATCTTGGAAAGTCAGGAAAAAAACTCATCGGAGTTTCAGTATATAGAGAAGCAAAACTGACTGCTATAGCCAAAGGAGAACAGTAAGGGGGCTGGCTGATGGTGAAAGGTTTCTATATTCAATTGAAGTGATAATGTATTGATTCTAAATAAACTGTACAAAGTTATGAATGTATTTGCCATCCCTAGAAGAAAACTAAAGGAAAAAGATCTTTAGTAGGTAAATAAATAAATTAGGGAACAACCATATACTAGAATACTGGTCATCAATACAGGCAACAATTTGGGTATATGTTAATATATTGTATGTCCAATGACTCGAATGGATCTCAGAGGTATTCTGATGAGTGAAAGAAATCATTTTCAGGAGGTTACAAACTATATGACTTCCTATCAGTGGCATTCTGGAAAAAACAAAGTGTAGTATAAATAACAGATTAGTGGTTTCCAGAAGTCACAGAATAGTGTTAGCCACAAAGAGATAGCCTAAGGGAATTTTTTGAGGTGATGATATTTTCTCTATCAGTATTATGTTGCTGATTATATGAAATTACGTATTAAAATTCATAGAATTAGAAACAAAAGAAAAAGAATTCCATTTTACTGCATCAAAATTCCAAAAACTAACCAAAACAAATCTTTTTATTTTAAAGATTGTATTTATTTATTTGACAGAGAGAGAGAGAGAGCATGAGTGGAGCATAGGGGCAGAAGGAGAAGACGACTCCCACTGAGCAGGGAGCCCAACACAGAGCTAGATCCCAGGACCCTGAGATCATGACCTGAGCTGAAGGCAGATGCTTAACTGAGTGAGCTACCAGGGCCCCAAAACAAAACCTTTTGAAAAGCGTATTTTGGATGTGAGTGATTATTGACTTTTCAAGTTGCTCTGTCTTTAATTTTGGTTATCAAAAATGCATTAGCATTTTTAATCAGCCATTTGTTGTATAATTTCAAAATAATCAATCACATCAAATTAATCAAAATAAAAATCAATTACTTTTTTGATAAAAAGATTTTTCTTTTCCTTTTAAATACTAAAATAATAACCTGAATAAACTAAAAATGCCATTTCTCATATCTCTTATTCCACACTAAAAAATCTATATCTATTGACCAAATTTTTGTATGTGTGTGTACAAAATATTGCAATTCAATCAAGTTTGTCTCTAAACAAATGGTTCATATTAATGTATAATCTGATGTTATTACAGGAAACTTGAATTTTAATGAACCCTATTTGATTTGGATGAGTCAAGACAGGCATAACACAATTGAGTCAATTAGCAAGAATTTTGCAATCAATGTTGATTAAGAAAATGGAATGATGGTATGTGCATAATTTGGAGGCATTCCCTGGCTTGAACATTAATATAATGCAGTAAACATTGGCATTTTAAAGATATCACATTGCTCTGAAATGAAACGATACACATTTTTGATACATGTAAATATTAATCTGTATACTTTTTATTATACATGACTGGATATCCATTCAAAGTAGATTTAAGAAAGAAGAATAAATTGTTCTGTTTTCATGTTCTAGTAAAACATAACCATTAAATCTGCTATAGCTAAACATGTAATGAAATAAATCTAGGATATGGCACATAATTATAGTGATTAGATTTTGTCCTATACATCACTGATGGAAATATATTTATGCTTTAGAGTTTTGGTGTTTTTTTAATGCAATTTGCACCTTATATATGGGTGCTGTTGTCCCTACAGACATATTTTTCTTCTGCAGAAACCAATGTACTTAACTCCCTTAGGTTTACAGATAAATGTGTACACGTTTTCTATTCGTTTTTCACAGCATCAACAGTTTTTCTCTTTAATGTGTTTACCTTTACTTTACCGGTTGTGTTGGGGGTAATTATATTTTCCCTTCATCAACGTGTTTCTAAATTATAATTTAGTTAGCGCATTATCCTATGTCATTTATATTTTTTTGTTAATGATTTTGGGACATTGTATGATTTCATATGGCATACACTTGAATGTTGTATATGAGTTTTCTTTGATAATAAAGCCTTCAAAGGAAAATCATGGTGTTTAAAATTAGAACTCATGCCATATAAGACAGCTACGATTTATATTAATTCATACTAAACAAAGGTTTAATAAATTGAAATATGTCAGGATCATGATACTGAGAAAATGATTTAAAAAATTAAGTATGTAAAACAAAAAATAGATCAGAATAATAAGCCATTTTGAGGGGATAATGAAATTCTATTACATAAATTTTGTATCTGCCAAATATCAAATCGGTTCTTGAGTAATTGTTCTTGATCTGATTCCATTTTTACATGCAATTTAGAGTTCATCAACCAAAGTAACTGAAAATCCATTAACATATTCTTTCTACTTATTATTTAAAATCGTATTTGCTTCAAATTTGCTAACAAATTATTATTTGAAATCATATTTGCTAACAAATATTATGAAGTATCATGAACACAATTTTGAAAACTATTATATGCATTTTCCACATTAACTTCCAGAGATATGCCAGTATTATCTTTCTTGTAAAAAACTGAAATATTTTTATTTTCTCAGGTTTTTTACATAGTGATAATTTTTCTTTTCATTTATTTGTCCATTAAATGATAAATTGTAGTTCATCCACGTTACATTTAAATAATTATTTTTGTAAAAGAACTTAATCAAGGGATAAATATATCTTTAGTAGTATCTTTTTTTTTTTTTTTGGTTGGGACCTATTCTTAGTAAATTCTCCCTATATTACTAATTTTTTGTATGAATTTTCTGCAAAACTATCATTTGTTTAAAGATACTGAGAGCTTATAATAGGACATTTGTTCATCTCTGTGATAGGCAGTGGGTTTATTTTAAGAAAGCAGCAAACACTATTTCTGATGTAAAGTAGAACATAGTCTCTATGTAATTTGCAACATGCTAAATATTACAAAAAGTGAAGCACAGTGCTACTATGGAAATTTGATATAAGAATTCACTGAAGACCACCAGGAAGAATATCTTTTATCTGATAGATAAGATATAGCTAGGTCTGATTTTTTTATCCTGACAATAAATCTGGCAATCCTTATATTTTAACTGATTCAGAGCATTTTTATTTAAGATAATTGCTGATATGTTTGGATTAAAATATGTCGTTATGATTTTCAATGTGTTTCATTTGTTCTTTCCTTCTTTTTACCCTTTCTTCTACCTTCCTTGGGTTTAACAGAGCACATTTTGTTGTTCTATTTTATCGCCACAATTATTCATACCTTTTAAAAAAATTTAGAGGTTTCTCTAGTTTTATTATATATTGCTTAAATAATCTGTTTGCCTTCAAAGAATATTACACCACTTCCCACATAGTGTGAAGATCTTATAACAATAATTTTCAATTCCTCCCATACCCTGTCATATATTTTACTTATAGTGTAAAGACACAATAATTGTTAATGTTTTGCTTTAATCATTCAATTATTTTTTGGAGAAATTAAGCACTGTGATGATTTCCTCTTCATTTATTCCATTTCAAATATTCTTTGGCTCTTTGTTTTGACCTTGTGTTCTGTGGCCTACATCATGTTCCTTCCACCTGAAGAACTTACTTCAACATTTCTTATACTGTATGCCAGCTGACAATTTCCTCAGTTTATATTAATCTGAGTAAGTGCATATTTCTGTTTGCCTTTTAAAGGATATTTTTATAGAATATTCTTCAAAATTCTGATTGACTTTTTTCTTTTTCAATGTTTTAACAATTTTATTCTTTCCTGTCTTCTTGCTTATGTGGTTTCTCCAGGAAAACTTGATGAATTCTTATCTTTGTTCTTTTGTGTTTAAGGGGTCTTTTTCTCTGGTTACATTTTTTCTCCCTTTGGTTATTTTCAATATTTTCTCTGCTCTGTTTCTCAGAAATTTAAATATGGTAGATACAGGGTCCTATTCTTTGTTATTTATCCTGCCTTTTATTTTCCAAGTTTTTTGAATATATGATTTTATTCCTGTCATTAATTTTGGAAAAAATTTTGCCATTATTTCTGCAAATATTTCCTGTGCTCCATTGTCTCCTTCTTCTTCTGTGATACTGATTATATAAATAAGTCATGTAATTTGACATCATCCTATGTCTGTTGTACGCTGTATTCTCTTTTTCTTTTGCACTTTTTGTTTGTTTGTTTGTTTGTTTGTTTGTTTGTTGCATTTCAGTTTGGACACTGTCCATTAACCTACCCTCACATTTATTGATTTATTTTCCTCAACTCTTTCAAGTCTATTGATGGTCCTGTTGAAGGATTCTTCATTTCCATCATTGTGCTTTGATTTTTAGGATTCTGTTTTCTTATTTCTTGTCATTTCCATTTCACTGCTGAATGTCTATTTGTTTGTCTAGCTTTTGCATTAGCACTTTTACTTTATCATAGTTATTTAAAATTCCTTGTCTGTTTGTTCCAATACCTCTGTCAAATCTGTTTCTCGCCATGATGATTATTTTGTCTTCAGAAATGTTTATTCTTACCTTCTCATGTACCTCATAAATTTTTTATTCAAACCAGAAATGTTGTAAAAAACAGATGACATACAGGTGAATAAGTTTATACTTACAAATGAGCACACCTTTCCTTCTGCTAGGTCTTTAGTGTGAGATTTTACATTCATCTAGTCAGGAATTTGACTTGGTATGATTGTTTTATTGCAATGGCTATTCTCAATGTACTAGAAGGTTGAAGTTCCTCCAGTGATTCTTGTGGTTAGAGTATTGGCTATTTGCAATTTTTGCTCTATCATTTGTTTCGTTATTTTCACTCCTGACTTTAGATTTTCCCTTTATTTTGGTCCCCAGGGAGAATTTGCCTCTTGCAGATCGACCAGTTGTATTTCACTGTTACTTTTACTCACTGCTTGTTTGAGAGATGGTGTGGGGGGAAGGTGGGGGCAGAGTGTTCTCTGATGAGAACTCCAATTTTAATTAGGCACTCTAAAATTCAGTATCAACGGTATGGCTCACAAAAGTTTCTACCCCTCATCTAGAGGTAATGGTGGGCCTATCATATATTACTATTCTGGATCCAGAAGCAGAGGTTATTATTTTGTCTTTTGTGTGTCTGTCTGTTTGGTTTGTCTTATTTACTCTTCTCCTCCCTCAGCTATACGGCTCTTCTATATTTGTCATAAGCCCACAAATTTTGTTGCTCTCTCCTCTGTAGGTTAAGAATTATATTCATGGGGTGCCTGGGTGGCTCAGTGGGTTAAGTATTTGACCCTTGATTTCAGCTCAGGTCATGATCTCAGGGTCCTGGGATTGAACCCCATGTGGAGCTCTTGCTCAGCTGGGAGTCTGCTTTTGGATTCTTTTGCCCCTCCCCCACACTTACCCATGCACAAGCAGAGGCACACGCTCTCTCTCTTGCTATCTTAAATAAATAAATAATCCGTTTTTTTAAAAATTGAACTCATTAGTGGAGAGGGTACAATAGGTCTAGGTAGTTTTGATAGTGGCTGCTGCTCCCCTCATGCAGCTAACCTCAAGATGGAAGCTTTTCCTTGATTCTTCCTGAGAGAGAATGGCTAGAGAAATATCTGTAGGAAAAGCCTATGAGATATTGCAAAGTCCCCACCCTATGTCTGTGGTTTACAGCAATCTCCAGACTGCCACCCTGGCTTCTATCTGACCATTGGAAATTTGGTAAAGATGACTGGCTCTTCCTATTGACTAATATGGCGTAAGAGGCATCTACTTGAGGTAAGCACACGTTTGGCCAGTATTTCTACTTGCAAGAAGCCATCTCTCTCCAGATTTTTAATTTGCTGTTTGAATTATGATGTCAGTTCACTGGTAGGGTCAATAAATGCCATTAAATGTCAGTTTGCCCAACTTTTTCCTTGTTGTGAGTGTGAAAGCAATGTTCTTTTTAGTTCTCCACATCTCTAAGCTAAAACGGAGGATGTATATTGCAAGAGTTCTACTTCCTAATGTAATCACATCTAAGTGGATATCACCTTTTTGAAAAAAGTTTTGAAGTGATCAAAAAGCTGTAAAAATTGTTCAATAACCTATATAAATAATTACACTAAATAGAGGGATTGCCCACTTTCCACTCATATCACACATACAACTTTTCAGCCCATTCCCCAATTTATTGTTCTCTGTAGGTTTTGTGTACAACAAAATGCAATTCTCCATTATCAGAAAATATATAATATGGTAATTACAATGTAGTTACAATGAATGATGAATATTAGTAATTACAATGAATAATGAAACATTTCAGCCACTTGCATTTGCTTATTTCACATATTCTGTCTTAGAAAAGTGTGTTTTATGCAGAGATTTTGTTTTCTGTAGATTACATTTTATTTATGTATCTTGAAAACTTTGTAAATTTACATTTCATATTGAAAAAGTCAACATATTAACCAAAATCTACTGCTAGATTGTTTTTTATTGAAATCCATATAATTTATTAAAGTAGCAAATATCAGTTTGACATTTTTATTAGTATAATGAAGGGATGGCAAATTACTTAAAGCTCTTATCAGATTGAATGTGATACAAAAATATGGTAAGAATTAATATTATTTATTTTTAATTTTACTTTATATGTTTCTATACTTAAAATAAATCACTAGAGTTTGAAAATCAGTTGCAAAATCTTAATTGTTCCTGATTATATATATAGAATCCTAGGAGAGTTTTATTTTATACTAAGATATTCATTTATATATAATTATTATCCTTAATTTATTTTTAAAGATTTCATTTATTTATTTGTCAGAGAGTCAGAGAGTGAGAGGGCGTGCACAAGCAGGGGTAGCAGCAGGCAGAGGGAGAGGCAGGCTCCCTGCTGAGCAAGGAGCCTGTGTGGAACTGGATCCAAGGACCCTGAAATCATGACCTGAGCCAAAGGCAGATGCTTAACCAAATGAGCCACCCAAGTGTCCCTAATATCCTTAATTTAACATTAAGATATAAAGGAATTTAGTATCAAAGAGGTGATGAGAAATGCATTTAATTTAATGTTTAATAATTATTTCTAGCAGCCAAAAATTGGACAAGATAGAAGAAATAGATAAATTCATAGAATCATATAACCTACTAAAACTGAAGCAGAAAGAGATAGAAAATTGGAATAGATAGGTTATAGGAAAGGAGATGAATTAGTAATCAAAAAACTCCCAATAAACAAAGTCCAGGACCAGATGGCTTCACAGTTGAATTCTACCGAACTTTTAAAGAAGGGTTAATACCTATGCTTTTCAAACCATTCCAAAAAATAGAAGAGGAAGAAAAACTTCCAAATTCAATCTATGAGGCCAGCATTATCCTGATACCACTGGATAAAGACACCACAAAAAAAAAAAAAAAAAAAAAAAAAAAAAAAAAAAAAAAAGAACTAGAGGCCAATATCTTTGATGAATGCAGATGCAAAAATCCTCACCAAAATACTAGCAAAGAGAATCCAACAACACATTTTAAAAAATCATTCATCACAATCAAGTGGAATTTATGCCTACTATGCAAAGATGGTTTATTTGCAAATCTATCCACATGATACATCACATCAATAAGAGAAAGGAAAAAAAGTATGATCGTTTTGATAGATGCAGGAAAAGTGACGAAGTACAACATCCATTCATGATAAAAGCCCTCAACAAAGTATGTTTAGAGGGAACATACCTCAACATAATAAATGCCATGTATAAAAAGGCCATAACGAACATCATACTCAATGAGAAAAAACTGAGAGCTTTCCTGCTAAAGTCAGGTACAAGATAAGGATGTCCATTCTCACTTCTTTCATAATACTGGAAGTCCTAGCTGGAGCAATCAGACAACAAAAAGAAATAAAAGGCATCCAAATTGGTAAGAAAGAAGTAAAACTTTCACTATGTGCAGATGACATGATACTACATAGAGAAAACCCTAAAGACTCCACCAAAACACTACTAGAACTGATATAAGAGTCAGTAAGGTACAGGATAAAAAATCAAAGTAGAAAAATTCATTGCACTTCTATACACTAATTATGAAGCAGGAGAAAGAGAAATTAAGAAAATAATCCCATTTACAATTACACCAAAAATAGTAAGATAGCTAGGAATAAACCTAACCAAGGAAGTGAAAGACCTCTACTCTGAATATTATAAAACACTGATAAAAGAAATTGAAGACAACACAAAGAAATGGAAAGACATGCCATATTCATGGTTTGAAAGAACAAATACTATTAAAATGCCTATACTACCTAAAACAATCTACACATTTAGTGCAATCCTTATCAAAATACCAATGGCATGTTTCAAAAAACTAGACCAAACAATCCTAGAATTTTTATGGAACCACAAAAGTCTTCAAATTGCCAAAGTAATTTTGAAAAAGAGAAGCAAAGCTGGAGGTACTACAATTCCAGACTTCAAGTTATATTACAAAGCTGTAATGATCAAAACAGTATGGTACTGGCACAAAAATAGACACAGAGATCAATGAAGCAGAATAGAAAACCCAGAAATGAACCCAACTATATGGTCAATTAATCTTTGACAAAGCAGGAAGGAATATCCAAAGGGGAAAAAAAAACAGTCTAATCAACAAATGGTGTTGGGAAAACTAGAGACCAACATGCAAAAGAATGAAACTGGACTACTTTCTTACAACATACACAAAAATAAATTCAAAATGGTTGAAAAACCTAACTGTTAGACATGAAACAATTAAAATCCTAGAGGCAAACACAGGCAGTCACCTCCTTGACATCAGCTATAGCAACTCCTTTCTAGATATGTCTCATGAGGCAAGGGAAACAAAAGCAAACACAAACTCTTGGGACTACATCAAAATAAAAAACTTCTGCACAGAAAAGGAAACAATCAACAAAACTAAAAGGCAACCTACTGAATGGGAGAAGATAATTACAAATGACATATCTGATAAAGGGTTACTGTCCAAAATATATAAAGAAAGAACTTATAAAACTGGACATCCAAAAAACAAATAATCCAATTAAAATATAGGCAGGAGAAATGAAGAGACATTTCTCCAAAGGAGACATCCAGATGGCCAACAGAAGAATGAAAAGATGCTCAGCATCACCAATCATCGGGGAAATGCAAATCAAAACCACAAGGAGATATCACCTCACACCTGTCAGAATGGATAAAATAAAAAACACAAGAGAAAGACAAATACCAAATGATTTCACTCATATGTGAAATTAAAGAAAGAAAACAAAAGAGCAAAGAAAAAAAATAGAGACAAACCAAGAAATAGACTGATTTTATTAATTATTTGAGAGAGAAAGAGTGTGAGAGGGCAAGCATGAGCAGGGGGAGTGGCAGAGGGAGAAGCAGACTCCCCACTGAGTAGGGAGCTTGAGGTGGGGCTTGATCCCAGGACCCTGGGATCATGACCTGAGCCAAAGGCAGATGCTTAACCAACTGAGCCAGTCTCTTAACCAACTGAGCCCTCAGTCTTTTACCTATAGAGAACAAACAGAGAGGTGGCTGGTGGGGGTGGATGAAATAGGTGATGGGGATGAAGGAATGCGCTTGTCCTGATGAGCACTGGGTGCTGTATGGAATTATTGAATCATTATATTGTACACCTGAAACTAATATAACACTGTATGTTAACTACACTGTAATTTAAAAAAATTCATTGCCATATTATGAAAAAAATAATCATTACTATCAAAACCAATAGTCATCATGCTAGTGTTCCTTCCTTGAAAAAAAACTTTAAAAGTAAAGATTTGACAGAATGGCATAATGGTTAATTGTGCAGATTCTAAACCCTAAATGGAAAAGTTCAAGTATTATAGTTAGCATTCAGTAGTTGCCTAAACTTAAGTCTCTTATTAAATATCCTGTGTCTCAGTTTATCTTTCAAATGAGGATAATGGTAGTATCTACCCATAAGTTTGTGGAAATGATTAATAATTTAATACATATCAAGCACTTACAGCAGTCTTCAATAGACAAACATTATATGATTATATTGTCAATTTTTTCAACTCCTTAGTATGTATATATTTTTAAGATTTTATTCATTTACCTGTCAGAGAGAGAGAGCACAAGCAGGGGGAGTGGCAGGCAGAGGGAGAAGCAGGCTTCCCACCGGCCAAGGAGCCTGTCGTGGGACTCGATCCCAGGACCCTGGAATTATAACCTGAGCAGAAGGCAGGTGCCCAACTGACTGAGCCACCCAAGCATCCCAACTTCATTGTATATTTGATGCACTATGTAAAAGTGTTCAGCATTGAAGGCTGGTAAATATTTTGTTCAGAATTAAGTGGTAGTGATTGGATTCAAGCTCGAATTCTTAGGAATTCAAAGTTAGTCTTTCAATATACAAGGTGGCAATGAGTGAAATGACTGGTCCTGAATATCACTACCTTTTATATTTTTCTTGCTTCTATAACTACCACTAGTGTCCTATCTACAGCAGGAGGTGTGGCTTTGCCCTACTACTTTCCAAGATTCAGTGGCTATGATCTTCTCTAATGCCTACAATATAAATGAAGCAGTTTTTAGTTTATGAAAAATTTACTTCCCGTGCCTATACAGGATTTTCTAAGTACGCATCCTCATAAAAAGTATGCAAGTAATTATTTTGGCCCTTGCTACTGTGTCTCTATGGCATCAGATCACTCTAACCACTCATTTAACATATTTAACAAAAGCTCATTGAACAAACACAATGCATCAAGAGCTGAGGTATATATTGATTACGGGAAGACACTATTTGATGAAAAAAGGACTAGTGCATCAAGATATGGATTTTAATTTTGTAGAATTGAATCAGTGGAGACTTTATTTTTTTTTAAAGATTTATTTATTTATTTATTTATTTATTTATTTATTTATTTAGAGAGCGAGAGAGAAGAGGGTGGGAAGGATCAGAGGGAGAGGGAGAGAGAGAGAATCTCACACAGACTCCCCACTGAGCTTGGAGCCCAATGTGGGCCTTGATCTTAAAACCCTGAGATCATGATCTGAACCAAAATCAAGAGTCGGATATTGAACTAACTGAGCCACCCAGGCGCCCGGGAGACTTTACTTTAAAATAGAGAAAAGTACAGAAGAAAAATATTAAACTCAAATACATGAACAAATGCTAATGGCAAATATTCAATCCTATTTTCTTCTTCAGTATTTAAAAATAACAAATTAATTACCAACACACTAGAAGTTTCCTAGACCCAAGAAATAGTTATAAATTTCTATATTATTTTCAATACTTAAAATTTTATAAGTAACAAATTATCAACTAAAGCTTTTTTTACTTTTACATTTTTGACACCTATCTTGATTGATGTCCAGCCCTTTTTGATCTGTGACCCTCAATATCTGCCCAATTTCTAAAACTTCTATCCTGACTCCTTGAGATCTTATACTCATCATCCTCTTTCTCCAACTTGGGCCCAGTCCCTGTGTTATGGATTTTATTTGTTTGTTTCTTCATTAATTCATCTCAGCTATTGCTTTAAATTTAAAAACAGCATATTTATTAGTTCAATATATTTGGATTGATTTGTATGTGGAAGAAGGATCCTGTCATCATTCTATCTTACTGCTTAGAATTGGGCATCATTTGAAAATATTTATTGTGGCACTGTCAGGGATATTGAACACAAAATGCATATTTTTTTAACATGAGAGGTTAAAATGGTATCTATGATAATGTAAATTGTCTACATATATTATCTTTTGTAAAGAAATCAATTTCATGTGTCTGAAAAATAAATATTGTATTAACAGGAAAATCTCTATAAGGGAAATCAGAGGTGTTCTTAGGAAAAAGTGGTGACTCAAACTCTGGAAATGAAAGAAGATTTTCTTATATGTGTAAGTATTATACATCAAAATGGAACGTTACTTTTCTTTGTAATTTACACATAGCAGAAAATATTGACCTCTCAAATGGAATACTCAAAAACAAAAGCATGAGGGCTTCCACTAATATGCTTAAAGTTAGATTCAGTGATAAAAGTTTTAGCATTTTTATATTAAATATATTAAAAACAAACTGTAAAACTTTGACATGATATTCACATCTTTTAGAAATTGCTCACTATGTAAGATAAAACAATGCTAATTTTGTAATTTCAGAAATTTTTGTATTATATGATTGACTCATAATGTAGAAAGGTGATGGAGCTTGTATTTTGCACTTGAAATGAAGTAAACAGATATCTGGGCTATGATATTTTTAAGTTGGGCTGTATATAAACATTTTAAGTCATTATATTATACATGTATACTTTAATTATAAAATTGAAGTGTATATTCCCCATGAAATATCTATTAATATGTACAAGAAAGGGAAAGTGTACTATCTATTAGCAACTTGTATTTTTACCAGTACTAAAAAGAGGACAAATTTTGTTGCAGCTCACCTAATTGTAATTGTATTTCACATTTTTTTTAATAATTTTTATTTTGTTATATTAGTTACCACACAGTACATCCTCAGTCTTTGATGCAATGTTCCATGATTCATTATTTGCGTATAACACCCAGTGCTCCAAGCAATATGTGCCTTTATTTCATATTTTTTTGTCGTTGTTGTTAACAGGAAGGTTGAATAACTTCGCTCTTTCCTTCTTTCCTTCCTAGAATTCTTAGAAACACAATGTACTTTCAATTCATGTGATTGTATAAGGAAGTTATTTACTGTTTTGACTATATTCTACAGATATGAACATTACATGTGAGCTGGATAACCTAGTTGTAGAATAAATTGTATAGTTATAAAATTTAAATATCAGTCAAATACACTAAATAAATATCAAATTCTTAATTCTGTTTCTTGTTTTGAAGCAGTTCTCAACTGTGTCAAACAGGAATTTATTTTAGTAGGTATTAACCACAAATCTTACACTATAGCATTGGGAAGATACCAAAATATTATGCAATTTGTATAAATATAAATAAACACACAATGAGATGAGAGCTAATTTCATGGCTAGTTACCTTTTCTTTATTGTAGCTTTTAATATCTCTATACCACTATATCATTGTGTTCTTTTTATTTATATATTTTAAAATAAAAGTTGTATTTATTTAAGGTGTACAAAATGATGATTTGATACATATTTAGTGAAATGATGATTACAGTCAAGCTAATTAACATATCTATCGAACTCCCATTTTTTTGTGTGTGATGAATGCACCAGAAATCTATTTCTTAGCATATTTCTAGTGTTTAATACAGTATTATTATCATTAGTTTCTTTTATTGACTCACAGTATCAATTGTGCTTTAAAATAATAACCAGACAACTGTAATTTTGATAAAGAAAAGAGAAAGGTAAAAATAAAACGAAAACACGGGTCTGTATTTCAGCACAAATTGTATTATTTCACCATTCCGTAAACTCTATGGCAATATATTTTCTAAGAATTGCTACTAGATGTTTACTAATTATTAGCATAGAAAATGGCTATAATTTTTCAAGTTGTAATTAGTTATGGTGACTGATTCAGATCAAGCACTGGGCCATCAGCTGTCTTAGATTATGAATGCAAGACATTACTTGCTCTCTTCCAGTCAAGGCAATTCATTAGTTATGCTGTTTGAGAGCAGCTGTACCCTTTGAGATGTGATTTATTCAGATTCCCTCACTATTACTGCAGAAGCATGGGGAGATAAGTGATTTGATGAGGCTATGTATTTACTGTCAAATGCCATTATGTTTTGAATGTGCAGTAGCAGTGATAGGAAGTTTGTGGTTTTAAAAGCAAAGGATTAAGTCCAATGAAGAAAAGCACACAAAATCTAAATGTAAAAAATTATATCTCCTATACTTAGGCATGCATTTTCAAAGGATGTTACAGAAATCATTAAACTTTCACTTTCCCATTTGTGTTTATTAATTGTGAAGAATAGATACACTATTTAAAATGTAAGGATAGGGGCGCCTGGGTGGCACAGCAGTTAAGCGTCTGCCTTCGGCTCAGGGAGTGATCCCGGCATTATGGAATCGAGCCCCACATCAGGCTCCTCCGCTATGAGCCTGCTTCTTCCTCTCCCACTCCCCTGCTTGTGTTCCCTCTCTCGCTGGCTGTCTCTATCTCTGTCAAATAAATAAATAAAATCTTTAAAAATAAATAAATAAAACGTAAGGATAGAAAACACAAGTGTTGAAAATGTGAATTGTCAAATCTTTGTCCCCTGAAAATAATTATAATGGTCTTATGTTCATTGCCATAATTAATTTATGCACACACATTTCTCAAAACTAATAAATAAAAGAGGAATTTGACTTGACATAAACTATGTATCCAGACAACTTGATTTTAAAATGCCCTCCTGCAGGTGTGTGGTGTAGGATAAAGAAATCAAATGTTTACTTACAGTGTTTCTCCAACATCCATCTATAAGGTCATTGAACAAAAATATTATCAGAAATTTATACATATTCTAGTGGCTAGAAACCTTGAGAGTATTTTAAATGTGTCATCATTATAGCCCTGTCCTACCAGTCTAGATTTCTAAGAACGTGCTTATACACACACACACACACACACACACACACACACACAAGTAAATACAAGTAGAGCTTCTCTAGTTTAAAGGAGCTTCTGATGTCGCATTCTGCTTTCTCTTTCTCAGTTTCTCCCACCCAGGAGGCCCTGCCAAGTCTATTGACTAAGTCTCTGTTGATCTTGTGTTTTAAAGCACTGATGTGGCCCCATATGTATGTAACAGAAGTGGAAAGCCACATTCATTACAAAATCATATGGTACGTGAAACAGCCAGGACTTGAACCCAAGTCTTCTGATTGTGTGCCCAGGGTCCTTCATGGAATTCTACCAGGGTCCTTCATGGAAGAAAAAAGAAAATGTTCCAAAGACCATATTTCCCAAGTCTCTATTGGAATTCTACCAGGGTCCTTCATGGAAGAAAAAAAGAAAATGTTCCAAAGACCGTATTTCCCAAGTCTCTTATTAAGGCATGCAACCTGAGGGTTCAGTCGTGGTTATAGCCATACAATATGGCAGATCTATATAGAATATTTACAATAGTATATTTGCCCCATAGTTACTAAGTTTATGCACAAATGGTTTCCCCAGCATAGCTTAGATTTTTTTTTCTTTTTCCAATAAGATAGCTATCTGTCAGTTTTAAGTGATCTGGAGATTAATAAGCAAATGATAGTGCCTGAAGGGCAAAAGAAACAGGAAGGAAGACACACACACACACACACACACACACACACACACACACACACAGGCTTAGGCTAGGGTGTAGAGTTTGGCAAACCACACCTACAATCACTGAAATAAAAAAATCTAAAGCAAACTTTTACAAACATTAATTATAGATTCTTCTAAGTTCAAAATGCTGAGCTAAGAACTCTGAATGCAGCATAGTCCTCAAGCTATAGTTTCTGGAGGAGACAACATACATAAATATTTACAATACAGTAAATTAAAAACATACAAGTTGGTAAGAGATACCAAAAAATGATAATTAATTCAGCATGAGGTTAGACAGAGTATTTGAACTAGGCCTTGAAGAGGGAATAAACGTTCAATAAAGAGAATCAGTATAAGGAGACAATGAAATGGTCCAGGCAAAAGGACACTTTTGCAATTAAAAACATCTTTTTAGAAGTAATCATTGTGATAACAGCTAACATTTAAACCCTTGCTCTGTGTCAGGCACATATATAACTCACATTTATAATTATTTTTGAAAGTCTGTTAACATATAATGTATTGACTAATCCATAACAATTTTGTTAACTCATTTAACCTCTCAACAACCTACCAGTTTGGTGTTAAGTGTTACCCTATGTTATATGTGAAGAAACTGACCCAAAAGGTGATTAAGTCATTTTTGCAGGATCCACACAGCTAAGCAAATGGCAGAGCCTGTATTCACATCTTGTCAATCTTACAACAAAGCTAACAGTTTTAAGAACATATTACTCTGCTTCTTTTAGGAGAATACATAAAACCATGACTGTTACTGAACATATATTATCTATACTTCCCATCATTAAACTTTAAAACACAGAATGAGGATTCTTGAACCGTCATCAACACATGCAGCTATTTGCAGTTAAAAGGTCAAGTATTTCAAACAAACCTTATGAAAAGAATTGAGTAAAATATGTTACAGTTAAATTGTTTTCTGGTGTTATTAACTTAAAATTGACTTACAAATATAGGACATATTATGAAAACCTCAGGTAATCACAAAGTAAAAACCTCTAAGACATACACAAATGATAAAGAGAAAAGAATCAAAGCATACCAGTATAAAAATCAACAATTCACAAAATAAAACACCTGGAAGGAAAGAAAGGAAAAGAAAACTATAAAACAAGAAAAAAACAACATGATGATACTGTGTTCTCACCTTTCAAAGAATCCAATGCTGGCTGCCAAGGGCTGGAGGGAAGAGGGAATAGAGAGATGTAGGTCAAAGAAATAAACTTTCAGTTATAAGATGAATAAATTGTGCAGATCCAATGTACAGCATGAATATTATAGCTAATAACATGGTATTGTATGCTTGAAAGTTGCTGAGAGTAAATCTTAAAGGTTCTCACAACACAAAAAAAAATAAGTAAATACATAAAGAGTTAACTATGTGAGGTGAAAGATGTGTTAATTATCTTGATCTTGGTAATCATTTTGCAATGTATATGTATACCACATCATCACATTGTATGCTTTAAATTTATAAAATTGTATTTCTCAATTATTTCTCAATAAAGTTGGGGGGAGGGAAAAAGACCTAATCTGCTCAAATTCAAAATGCAGTGTTTTGCAATTCTTCTCAAATAAAATTAGAGGGTCTTTAATCATCACTCCCATAAAATTAGTAAACTTATTTAAGTTTTCAAGGAAACTAGTAGAGAATGAAGCTTTGTTAAACAAAAAAAAAAGGTTTTTTTGGGTCGATAGCTTCCGGAAAAACTAACTTCCTCCCCATTGAAAGACCTTACAAATGCATATAAAGAAAGTAAACTTGAAAATTAGCAGTAACAACTCATAGAGCACTCAATGTCTTTAGTGACAGGCGCTCAAATTTCTCCCATCTGTAGACTAGATATTAACACTATGTAAGAATATTAATTATATGTTACTCAATTTAGGAATGCTGGTAAATGACAGCTGAAGTTGGTGATTCCATTTCTTTCATGATGGCTCTAAATTCTAGAAGAGAAAAAGATGACAAAATAGAATGAGAGAGAAATGTTTTTTCTCACCATTTGTCCACTTAACTATGAAAAGAGCATAGGGACGATTCTCAGATTAACACAAATATCATAAGAGGGGCGCCTGGGTGACTCAGTCAGTTAAGTGTTGGACTCTTGATTTCAGCTGAGGTCATGATCTTGGCATGGTGGAACCGAGCCCCTTCTTGGGCTGCAAGATCAGCAGGGAGTATGCTTGAGATTCTTCCCCTCTCCCTCTGCTCCTCCCTCTGCTCACATGCCCTCTCAGTCTCAAATAAATAAATAAATCTTTTTAAAAAATCATAAGAGAGTCTTTGTTGGATATATGCATAGAAGATATTTTCTCCTAATTGTACCCAGCATCCTTACCTCTCTTCTTGACATTTTTAACAAATGCAAGTTTATAATGTCAGGTTATATATATATTATATATATGTATATACATATAATTATATATATTTATTTGTGTGTGTGTGTTCTTTGTATCCTATCTAAAAAATCTTTGCCTATCAAGATGAGGACATTTGCCTAGCCTGGATTCCAGGCACTATGTGGTTTTGCATTCATATTTAGATTTATGATTTATCTGGAATAAATTTTTGGATATAAAGTAAATTAAATGGGTGAATACTTACACTTTTTCAAAAAAAGGATATCCAATCAATGCAGCACACATTTTGGAAAAGAAACTCTTTTTCCCACAGTACCGAAGTAGGATTTTGTGATAAATCAAATGACCAAATATGTGGGGTCTCTTATTGGCCAATCTATTTTGTTCCGTAAATCTATTTTTCTATTCTTGTAATAATACTACACTTTAAAAATGTCCTTAAACATAAAATAAATTTTGATTACTCCTAATATGTTCTTCTTCAAAGTTTGTAATTTTCTGCATTGAAGTGTTATATAACATTTGTAAATTTATTTCTAAGTCTTAGGTGTTTTTTATGTTATTTTAAGCTAAATAAAAAATATTTATTGTTGCTGTATATTAGTACGATTAAATTTATTTAATGATATATTTGATCCAACAAATTTGGCGAATTACCTTGTTAATTCTAATTTTAAATTTTAGACCTTTCTTTTTTACATATATAATCTTGTCATCTGCAAATAATGACAATTTTATTTCTTGCTTTACATTGATTATTTTTTCTGCCTTGTTGTACTGGAGAGGGTCTACAGTAAAATGTTTCAAGTAATTGGTGATATTGGGAATCTTTGTCTTGTTTTGGGACTTGGGAAATGATTTTTTATTATTTCACAATTAATTGTGATGTTTGTGTATTTTTTTAAGATGTCCTTATCAGAGTAAGAAAGTCTTCAACCTTCTATTCCTAAATTGCACATAATATTACTCTGTTTCATTTTATCATGTGTTGTTTATATCAAATACTATTTATGCATTAATTGCAATGATTACATATAGTTTTAAAAAGTATATTCTTTTAAAATAGAGTAGATTGACCGTGTTTTGAATTGTTAAACTTTGCACTATTGGAAAACCCCCCTTGATAATTATGTAGGATAATTTTAATATATTCCTCTATTAATTTTTCTTGTATTTGTTTTGGATTTCCATTTGTCATTTGTGAGAGAGGTTGGACTAGAATTTTACTTTCCTATAACGTCCTCTTCCGGTTTGTTGTCAAGTTCATTCTAGCCATATATAATAAATTTATAAGCATTCCGTCTTTTTCTATTCTTTGATAATTTGGGTAAGGTTTGTAATTTATGTTCAGGAAAACTAATCAAAGATTTCTGAGTCCAGAGTTTACTCTCTGAGTGACTTTCAAACACAGGTTCTATGTTTTTTAAACAGGTGCAGTGTTACTTGTTACTAGTACTTTAACTCTATCTTATAGGATCATACCCAGTGTGTTGTTTTTCCCTTTTCTCTCTCTTTCATTTCTGTCTTGATATTTCTACCGATATATTTTCCAGTTTCCAGTAACAAAGAACCAACAAATAATTTTATAGTTCTAAGGGTTTTTATTTGATTCTTCTGAAAATATTTTCTAGTTCTCCTGTGAAACATATCTCTGTTTTATGTCTTTTCTTTTTTTTTTTTTTTTAAGATTTTTTATTTATTTATTTAACAGTGATAGAGACAGCCAGCGAGAGAGGGAACACAAGCAGGGGGAGTGGGAGAGGAAGAAGCAGGCTCACAGCAGAGGAGCCCGATGTGGGGCTCAATCCCATAACGCTGGGATCACGCCCTGGGCCGAAGGCAGACGCTTAACCGCTGTGCCACCCAGGCGCCCCTTTTTTATGTCTTTTCTTGATTATATGTATCCAGATTAGTTTAAAGTCTTTGTAAGTCACTTCCAGCAATGAGAGAATTGTTGATTTTTTCTCATTTTCCCTTGGTTTTAGATTATGTTTTGTTAATTGGTGGACATTATGAACGAAAATACGGAGTATCTGAACGATGTTATAATCCTCCTAAGGGATTTGTTTTCTTTCTGCCAAGCATTTGAAGAGCAAGGATTAATCCCTTTCTCGATCAGAGATTGAGCAGCTTCCAGGGTTTTTCCAGGTCTTGTGAAACCTATCCTATACCTGGTTTCCAATGTTTCTAGACTATTTGGAAATACCTTAGGAAACAGCCGAAATCAGAATGAAAAGCCACTAAGGTAAGTCCAATTAACCTCATTTTAGTTCCCTTCTCTCTGTGTTCTTGGAGTCGTAAGGTCTGACTATCTTTACTCACTGATGGCTTTAAACACCTTTTTATTTTCTTATTGTTTTCTTTGTAAACCCAGCTTTCAGAGATTTTCCTGGTGGAAATTGACTTTGTTAGTGGTACATTTTTAAAAATCATTTCTAAGTATTTAAGACAAGCATTTATGAGAAGTTCCCATATATCTCTCAAACTGAAAAAATATATTTCACTTGAAAATATGACAAAAATGGGAAACATATTTAAAACTTAAAATGGAAAACTTGGGACACCTGGGTGGCTTAGTCAGTTATGCACCAGACTCTTGGTTTTGGCTCAGGTCATGATCTCAAGGTCCTGAGATCAAGTCCTACATCAGGCTCCAAGCTCAGCAGGGAGTCGGCTTGGGGTTCTCTCCCTCTCCCTCTGTTCCTTCCCCTGCTCACTCTCTCTTTCTCACTTAAATATATAAAATCTTTAAAAAAATGGAAACCTTAACCTTTGACACAGCAAGACTTTTTGACTAAAAGCACTGAATTTGGAGTCAGAGGATGGAGAAAATCACTGGCTCTATGTAACTTTGGACAAGTTACCAAACCTCTCTGATCCATAATTTTCTCATCTATGAGATAGGAATAAAAATGGTAGCCACTTCAGATAATCAAACATAATGCATTTTATAAATCACTTAACATAAATCATTTAGTTTTTGCATAGTTTTTGGCAGCTATTACTCATTTGATAAACCTTTATTATGATGGGTATTTATATAATGAAAAAAGTTTAAAAGTGAAATCAACTAACAAATATCTATTATATTACTATTTTTATGGTTCAATTTGATTAAACATATAAAAACTATATAAATGGATCTTTTAGTACAGTAAAATATGAATCACATTTTTAAGAAATTACATCTCTATGTTATGTCCCATCTAAATCAGAACTTCCAGCTTCTCTCTTTTGGGTCTAAAAGATAACAATTACATACATTTTCTACAGTACATAGATTAGACTACTCACCAGAAAGTTATACATAAATCAATTTTTTTTACCACAATGCTCCTCTTAACTTTATTTATGAAAATGTAGAAGCAAACAAATGAACAAAAAGAATAAAACTAGAAATTAGTTAAATAGTGTTATATCTCTATAAATTGAATTTTCTTATCAAACCCGTTGGTCCTATTCACTTTCAAGTTATTTATTTATGTTTGTAAATGTTTTCAGAAACGAGATTTACAAATTCTTTTAAGTTACTTTATTCTAAACATTTTATTTACTAATTAAATTTTAAAACATTTATTTATAAAGTTTTAGGATATGAGGTTGCCAGCATTTCTATAAGAAAGCTTTTAGAAATCATTCCTGTAAAGCAAAAAATTTAGATATAAAACCATCAAGTATTTTATGTTAAAATAATTACATGTATTAAGTCTCAAAGTAGAGTACATAGTGTAAATTAGTTATAATGAGTAATATATATCATTATTGCTATATTCCACTTTTACATTACTGGACACCATTACATGGCAATCATTTCACTTTTTTAAAACATACATTATTTTCTTTCTAATTAAATTTGAGAGATAATATAGAGGTATTCAGGGCAACCAAGAAAAAAATCCTCTTGATCCTCACAAATTGATAGCATATTTTGAGTGTTTTCTATGTCTGTTCTGAGTATTGTTTTTGGAGCTCTATGTGGATTGATTCATTTAATCCTTACAACTACTATATGGGTTAAGTGATGCAATTATTATAATCATATGGATTAGATGGTACAATGTAGGCGCAAAGAGTTTAAATTTAAATACCCTGACGAAGGCACATGGGTAACAAGTTGAAAAGTCAGAATTTAACACTGGCT
This sequence comes from Ailuropoda melanoleuca, assembly GCF_002007445.2. Lineage (NCBI taxonomy): Eukaryota > Metazoa > Chordata > Mammalia > Carnivora > Ursidae > Ailuropoda > Ailuropoda melanoleuca. The sequence continues at coordinate 152,037,494 of NC_048219.1, forward strand.
TTGTCATGAAGTAGTCATATAACTATCCTTTAGTATTGCCTTTATCAAGGAGATAAAGGAGACACATGAGAGAGAAATGAGGAGCAAGTGAACAGGTAAGATACCAGTTTTAATAAAATAAGGAGCAGGGAATTACTAATGCTAAAGTCACAAATCAAGTCACAAATTTTATTTAACTGAGAACAAACAGGGAACTCCACATAGAGAATAGTCAATGAATGTGAATGTTGTATCATTTATGAGCAAATTTTTAAAAGATTTATTTATTTATTTGAGAAACAGAGTGGGGGAGGGGTAAAGGGAGATGGAGAGAGAGAAAATCCCAAGCAGACGCCCTGCTGAGCATGGAGCCTGATGCCTGTCTCCCTCCCACAACCCATGAGACCATGACCCAAGCCAAAATCACGACTTGGACACTTAACCAACTGAGCCACCCAGGCACCCCAAGCAAATTTTTAACTTGTGCTTGAATTTCTGAATAAATTGATTTTCTTATATCACGTTCTAGTTTGTTTAATTAACATAATTATTTTTTCTTTTTTTTTTATTTTATTGTTAGTCACCATACAGTACATCCCTAGTTTTTGATGTAAAGTTCCATGATTCATTACTTGAATATAACAATTTTAAGATGAGCTCAATATGGAAATAAAATGTGCAAAATACTTTTATGAGTACCCAGTACGTAGTAACCATTCAATAAATATTAGCTAGAATCATTATTATGATTCCATAGGTTATCTTAACTATCTGCAACAATGTAGTAACAACACAAACAAGAATGGCATTTCTCTGGTACCAGGATTTGGGAAGACTTGTTTTCTCAAGTACCTTCTGTGACTGGCTGCTCCATCTAAAGCTCAGCCATGGTCAGTGCCGAGCTTTTAGTTGCTATAGCAAGATTTTGTATAGACCAAGGGCCAGTGACTTGCATTTCTTGCCACGACCGCCATGGTTATTTTCTCTCTATGAAGTCCCATTGTGTTACTCGATCAAAGATGTTGTAGATGTTGCACTGAATCCTTTTGTTCTGGGCTGTGAGTCTAACCATTCCCGCAGGAGTTCTCCCTTCTAAAATTGGTCATCATTGTCACAGTATTTGTCAAGTGCAAGTTAGTTGAGGTATCCATACAAACAACAACAACAAAAAATTAGCTGGATTAATTATGATAAAACAGGAACAAGACTGACTTTAGTGGAAGTATATTAGAAAGATTACAGAATTGAAAGAATCTTGGAGAAGCAGCCTTTATAAAGTAGGTAACAGAAAATACACACAAGAATAAACCACAAGAATACTTTGTTAGCATGGCCGGCTGCCACCTCTGCACATTCACTGTGCTATCGCTGGGCAATGAAATTCACCCCTGCTCTGAGTTATAGCTGGCATTCCTGATTTCTTTGAGTCATTTGCTCTAAATTCAAGACCAAAGACCTAACTGGCCAAGACTATTAAAAATGCCCATGCCTTATTTTTTAGAAAAAAAGGGGAAGGAATGTTACAGTTCACTTCACTTTTAGTCCCCATCTTTCACAAAAATTTCACATGGAGAAGGCAACAAAATACCTAAGGGGAAAAAAAGTGTTTATCTAAAGAGCTGAACATAGCACGCTGTATTAGTTTCCGGCGTACGATACATACTGAGCGCTTCCATACATGACTCAGTGCTCATTGTGCTAAGTGTACTCTTAATCCCCCTCACCTATTTCACTCATCCTCTCACCCATCTACTAGGGCAACTACCAGTTGGTTCCCTATATTTAAGAGTCTGTTTTTGCCTGTTTTTATTTTTCTTTGTTTTGTTTCTTAAATTCCACATATGAATGAAATCATATGGTATTTGTCTTTCTGACTGACTTATTTCACCAAATATTATATCCTCTAGATCCATGTATGTTGTTGCAGATGACAAGATTTCATCCTTTTATGTTAATATTCCATTGTATACACACACCACATCTCCTTTTTCCATTCATCTATGGATGGAATTTAAAAAAATAAAATAAATAAAAAATAAAGGGTTGGACATATCTTGAGAGGCATATTTAGTGACAGCAGACATAATGCAGAAAATCATGACACTAGCTCATATCTAATCGTATCTACTCTAGTGTACTCAAGATACTTATTCTAAAAGCCTTTCTTTTATCTTTTATTTTTAACTGCTTTCATTATAATTTTTCCAATAGAATCTTCCATTTAAAATGTTTATGTTAATGTTTATTGAATACTCAATAAAAGCTGGACAATATTCTAAGTGGTTTAAATGTAGTAGTCTCAGAAAATTTTCAATTGCTATTATCATCTTTTTTTAAAGATTTGGAAACTGAGCCATAGAGAACTTACATAGTTTAGCCAAGATTACATATTTGGTAAGAAGTAGAGCTAGAGTTGATTCCAGAAACCATGAATCATTAATTACACACACGAACACATGTGTGTAGATGTATAGATAGAAGGACAGAGACAGAGAGAGATTGAAAGAGAGTCAAACGTAACTATGTTTGTGATATAGTCAGGTTATAAAGTGCTTTTGAACTGCACTGACGGTTCAATATTGTCAAGCCAAATTTGCTTTATAAATTCCAAAATCAACTCTTTGAAGCGACCACTGTGGAAAAGTAGACAGGACACTTCTGCTTGTCCCAGCACTTCGATGTTCAATTGTCTCACCTGAAAAATTTTTAATCAAAAAAGCCAAACAAAAAAATGGCAGTTTGACATCTTTTGAGTGTTACAGAGTGAAGTACTTCACAAAATGAATTAGATTAGGGGAAACCGTTGTTATATGAAATCATTGATGAATGGATTTTATACTAAGATGATTAGTTTGTCTGACTTTTCTCTCAAGATGATTCATAGGTTGGCTGCTCACATTAGGTATTTTAGAGCAGAGAGAAGTGTCATTGGGGATCATTCTTTTTGTGAAAGCAGAAATGATGGACACTTGGCAAACAGTTTAAATTTGCTTTTGTTCTTGCCACTGAAATTTTCTTTGATAGCAAGTTTTTAAAAAAATGGATGCAGTTGTTTCTTTATGGTATTTGTCAATGTCTCTAGAGGTCTCCAAATAGAGTGACTGACCAACATTCAGGTTCCATGACAATAACAAATTCCTATCTAATTTGTAAAGCCTGTCATTCAAAAAATTAAAAAAACAAGGTTGCTTAAATCAGGTTGTCTTACTGTTTCAAAGAACAAAGAATCAACTTGCTAGGTAGTATTTTGAAATATGAAAACCATAGAGAAAAGTGGTTAGATGACATAAATCTAAACTATCATGATATATATTTCATAAAATGTTATTTGGTAGAATTACATTAAAATGTTGATTATTTTTAAAAATTTTAATAATACCTGATTTCCACTAGAGATAGTAAGAATTAAAGTTTTAGAAATTAACATTTTCTTTATAAGGAAAATCTTTGTAAATTACAGTATGCTAAATTAATAAGTAATTAATACATCTATTTAAAGATTTTACTATAAGTCAAGAGATGATATTGTTATTACATAATTAGGGAGATACTACTATGTGTTGTTAACTTTTAAACTAACAAGATGTCCATGCCACTTATATGATTTTGCTGATCTATTAAATCCAAACTCTACCATTTTTAAGAGCTACAAACCAAAATTTACTTACATAATCCTTAGATAAATAATTTATCTCATGTTAGATTTTCAAATGATTTTTTAAAACATTGGACAGATTCTGAATATATCACTCAGGTATTTGTTATCACTATGACAGGTTTGGTTATAGCAGTATTAGACATTATTATGTATGTGGGAAGTTGTTATATGTACTAATGCAATATTTCATTTATTAAGTACTAATTGAATGATGTGCCCATTAATGTATTAAAGTATAACAAGCTTGTTTATGCCAGATCTAAAACAAATAAATGTCTATAACCCAGATGTTTATGCTTTATACTTTTTTTAAAGGCTATCGTACTTTAAATAGAAAAGGACATGTTTAAATAAAAGTTTGTCTGCAATTATATAATATTATGATGAAAGGAAACAATTAAATACATAAATAATTATCCTTAGTAGCTGATTTATACTTTAAATGAGGTCATATAATTTCTTTATTAATACTTTATAAATTTAATATAAAAAGTACTCATTTGTCATATTTTGAATATATATGTAAACAGTTTAAAAAATATTACATATATACTCTACTGAAATAAAAATAAGTCATGAAATGAAGTTAAAAATAAGCAGACATCTAGTATGAAATGTCATTCAATGATAGAAAAGCTGTTAATATAATTCATCACAACCATAGTTTAAATAATATAAAAAATACAACATAAAAAACTGAGTCCCAAAAACATTCCACATCAATTCTTCATTAATTTTCTTTCAGAAACTGAAGTGTATTTATTCAGGATATAAAATCTATTTTAACAAATAATTCCCACATATCAGCAGCTTAAGACAATGGAGTTAGGGTTGAGGGTGCAGTAAGACCAAGCAAGGTCTCTCTCCACAAAGTCGTTGGAGGAATCAATTTTTTATTCAGTGAGTTCTCTCCAGGTCTCAACTGGATTGTTTGCATTCAGATGACATTCATGGAAGGGGAGATAGAATGTTAAAGACACATCTGGTTTTATTCACCTAGGCTCTGGGCCATTTATAGAACTGTGCCTATGTGACAGGCACTTACATAGCCCCATCTAATGCAAAGGGCCTGGGAAATGCAGTCCAGGAGTTCATCAAAGCAAAAAGGATGTGGACGTTGAAAAACAGTTTAGCTACTTTCTGTTGCACCAGAATTACAGGACGATTATTTTGATATAGTTAGAGGTATGTAAATCATTAGCATATCTCTCACACTAGAGACATTCCCAGTAAAGCAAAAAAGAAAAAAAAGTTTATCATCACTGTTGCTATTCAACTTTTTAAAAAAAAATTTAGGAAAATTTTAAGCAACTGAGAGAAAAAAAAAGCAATAAAATTATCATCATTTATTCATGATAGGATTATTTGGAAATCTCCAGGAAAACACCAAGAACCTAATTAAAGTAATTTTAAAATGAAGTAAATTAATCAATTAAAAATACATATTTACACAGCAATAGTTCTTCTGTAAACTTAGTCCTTTAAAAATCCAGCTCAGAAGAGATAGAAGATAGAAAATCTGCTCTTTCTATTTAATAAAAATACATTAAATAAGTGGAAAACATGACTTATTTCTCATGGAGGTGGGGTGATAGGAATCTAACAATAAAAGTGTAAAAACCATCTGGAAACAAATTAAGTAAATGTGAGATAGACCAGTCACAATGAAACATTTACTCTGCAAATATAAAACTAGTGGAAACAATAGCCAAACTGTGGAAGGAGCTGAGATGCCCTTCAACAGATGAACGGATAAAGAAGATGTGACATGTATATACAATGGAATATTATCCAGCCATCAGAAAGGATGAATACTTACCATTTACATAGACGTGGATAGAACTAGAGGATATTATGCCGAGTGAAATAAGTCAATCAGAGAAAGACAATTATCACATGGTTTCATATATACTCACATACTCATATGTGGTATGTAAGAGGCAGCACAGAGGATCATAGGGGAAGGGAGGGAAAGCTGAATGGGAAGTCATCAGAGAGGGAGATAAACCATGAGACACTCTTAACTATGGGAAAAAAACTGAGGGTTGCTGGACGGGAGGTAGGTGGGAAGATGGGGTAATTGGGTGAAGGGCATGAAGGAGGGCATGTGATGTGATAGGTACTGGGTGTTATATGCCACTGATGAATTATTGAACACTACATCTGAAATTAGTGGTGTACTATATGTTAGCTAATTGAATCTAAATAAAAATAAAAGTAAATAAATAAATAAAACTAGTGGAAAAAAATTATACCAAAATATTTATGTCACCTTATGGAATAGAATTTCTCAAAATGTTAAAAGGAGAAATTACAAGCAAAACAAGGAAGAGTTGTGACTACTTTTTTGTTATTTTGCTGTTATATATAAAATATACACATATATAATATTGTCATTTAAAAAAGCAGAATAGCAAAACCCTTGGAATTTTATTGAAATATATTCATATCTATAAATATATTTACACATATATGTTTTAGAAATCAAAAAGAAAATATGAAGACAATTAAAATTAAACAACAGATAATTATGCCTTTTAGCTGTTCATACATTTGTCATGGAAGGAAATAATTTTCATTTTTGATAGATCTAAATGTAGTCTATCTCTATTGATCACTAAAGTTCTTGTATTCTCTCTATTCCTACATCTGTGATAGTTTACAGTATCTGAGAGTGGCATTTTAATAGAAAGCATCAAATTTTATTGATAGTGTAATATTATAGTTCTAACTTACACAGTTTTAGAGATTTAGAACACAAGAATTTTTGCTGTGCAATATTTTTAAAAGTATCCAAAAGATACCCTCTATATGTCATGTAATTTTTCAAAACCTTTAATGTTGGCCATGATTGCAGCAGGGTTATTTTGAGTACCTCAAGCTCAGCATTTTCATACCCTCTTTCTCGCTCTTTTAGACAACACACGTAATTTGGGTTTTAAATACCACAGGGAAAAAATTATGAAAACTAGAACGAACTAATATATACAGAAATGCATTGTTAATTTTATCTACAAACAGGCCACTCCATCTGTTCAAACATAATGCTCAAAACCAAGGAACATGTTCCAAACCAAAGAGCATGATATTTGACAGATGGAGAGGTCTGTAAGCCTGTCTGGAGCATGGAATACCATAGAGCTTGTAGCAGGGTCCAATTTTCCACACTAAATGAAATCTAATAGAAATTCCTCCCCAATAAACATCAATATCAGCACCAATTTTACCAATTGCTGTGCACCATAGACCAACTCATCTATTTTCTTTCTCATATCCAAGAAACCCATACCTACTTTCTGAGTTAATCTTTAATTTTCATGGTTGTTCTCCTACACAAATAAGAACAAATGCCAAACATATTTCATATAAAATAAAAGTCACTAATGAGTCAAACACAGGATGACTTACTCTTTAGCATAAAAATATCATGTGAGTGCTATTTTTAGAAAAATTAATCATTTAAGGATCCTATTATGCTATACAATATTTGGAAAACGCTATGATAAAACTTTGATCAGTTTCTTCACTTTACAGAAATAAACAACAAAACAAGAAGCACAGTATATTTAATTGTCTTCCCTAAAAGCATGCAGCTGGTGAGAGGCTAAATAAGATTTCTCTGTTTTTATCCAGAGTTTTGTTCTAAAATCCAGCATTCTGATGTGTACTGAAGAACATAGGAGATTGTCTCACAACTATCAAAATTTCAGGGCAAATTAAGTCAGACAAAAACTTTGCATAAAATGTCTATGTCATAGATATTGGTAGGAACTGGGAACGCCATTTCTACTTACATAAATCAATCATAGGCTCTCGATTATCTATATGATAAATAGAGTGTGAGAGCACACAGTGAGAAATGTGTAGATGAATATATTGATAGACAGTTGAACCTTGAACAACATGAGGATTAAGGGCACCAACCTGTCACATGGTTGAAGATCCCATACAACTTTTGACTCCCCACAAACTTAAACACTAATAGTCCAATTTACACATATTTTATGCGTTAAGTGTACTTTATACGGTATTCTTAAAGTAAGCTAGAGGAAAGGAAATGTTATTAAGAAAACCATAAGGAAACTACATTGACAGTACCATACTGTAAAAAACCCGTGTGTAAATGGACCTACCCAGTTCAAACTCATGCTGTTCAAGGGTCAACTGTACACTGATTTGTGTCATACAAAATTTTAGTGCCTGAAACTGGAACATATTTTAATATCTAATCTCAACATTTTAAAATTCAGAGCTATTTACAACTTTGCATCTCAGGAAACTTGACATCATTTAAACTGTACTTCTGGCTGTGCTCAGTTCCAAACCTGGGTAGGTAGGCTGTACCCTATCACCGTGGTGGCTCTCGGGGCAGGCAAGAATATTTTATAACAATCTCAGACAACGTTCAGATTTAACAGGAATTTCCCTGGGAAAATCTTAAAGGAGCTCACTTCTTTCTTCTTCAGAGGTCCTACAACTACACATGAACTTGAAAGGGAGCAGAATTTGCCACCCCAAAATATGCCCCTTTGTCATTAGGATTATCTTTAGCTGGTTATTTTTTTTTTTAAATGCAGACACAGGAAAAATTCTGAAGACCGGTAGAAGTTACCCTTCTGTTAAAGAAAATTACATTTATAACAGAACTCTCCATTTGTCAGGGTCTCTTTCTTTGTACCAGGAAGATGTGGATGGTTAAATCTCTAGAAATTTATTAAAAGAGAAGGCATAGACTTCATTCTGCACAACCATACCTTTGTTTACTCTTCTTTGCCTGATAAGCTCCTATAACTGGCTCTCCCATACCCAACATCTTCTTTCATCTTTAACCTAGGGATGATGTTTAAGGTGTTGGCTTGGGCCGTTTTGGGGAGTTACCTAGTTTTCCTGAAGATACCTAAGAAAGGTATACATGGAGGTACACATGTTATTAAACTTCTGTTTGTTTTTCTTCTGTTAATCTGTCTTTTATTACAAGGGGATTTCAACCAAGAACATAGAAAGATAGAGGGAAAATCATTTTTGCTCTCCCACAAAACTGTTTGTTCTGAAAATATTTCCTTTCCTTCCATCTGAAAGAAATTGAAAATTCCAGCAACTTGACCATAAATTTAAAGACTGAAGTACTTATTCTTCACTTGTTGGGTATAAAAATCTTTATAATATTTTGCAAAATTCAGGTAAAATCAATATTTCATAGTCATGCTTGAACTATCTCATCTACTTTTTCTCCAGTCATGAAATACATTATTCTAGATTTTCACATCAGATATTCCATCACTGAGTAGCTTTATTATTATTATGATAGGCATTTATTTGGCCATGTCATTCCCACATAAAATATTTTATCTCTCAAATTTACATGGTTCTATTAAGCTCTATTTTTTGTTACCATGAACTGCCTAATGACATACTCTCAAATTTTGATTCTGAGCTTAATTCCCAATTATATGAATTTTTACTGGAGCTGTATCTGTCTACACCAATATAAATTAATTGAGAGGGTGTTTTCAGCGCCCAAGTAGCTCTTCAGATACTTCATTGGATATCAGTATAAATTCTTCTCTTTTTAGCTCCTGAATGTTAATATGTCCTCCCATCCTTTATTCCTACATTCTTCTATTTTCCTTATAATTTTTAACCTAGCATATATGTGGCGATTGCTATGTATATGTGTATGTTGAACTTCAACTTTACCCTTCAGTTTGAGAAAATAAAGCAGACTCAGGAAGAGGAGGTAAATTTCTCTGGCCAGGAAAAGTCTTTTTTTCATCCTCACCAGCAGATTGTCCCTATGCTGATCTCTTCCCAGAATGTCAGACTCATATATACAGGTTCTTACCTATCTCATCTGCTTGCATATCTACCAGTCACCCCAGTCTTAAGGTTAGGTTTCGGTGGTGCAATATAGTAGGTATTTGAGAAATATGAGAAACTAGTAACTTCAGGAACAATGAAAGTGAGTGGGTCTTGCTAAGATCAACAGATACTCTAATAAAAAAGGAGAGGTTGAGAACAATTAACAGGCCATTGAAAATTAACAGCAAAAGCCAGTGTGGTGTCAGTGGTAAGGAAAAAAAAAAAAAGAGGTCCTCATCTCTTAATTTGGGAGGTGCTGAGAACACTAAATTGAGAAAACTCAGCTAAATAGTAACATTAAGTACAACCCCCATGCCAGATGTTTTAGTCTTACTACAATAGGCCCTTTCCATATGAAAGAGCTAGAAATATGCTTTTATAAAGAATAGGCATGTATTACAGGTCTGGGTTCTCTTTTTCTGTCTACAAGGAAGCACTAGCATCACCACATGGCTTATGAAATCTCACAGTAACCAACATAACATTAAGTGAGATCATGGGATCTCTTTTAGAGGGGGAGAAGTACAAAAGTGTGCTCATGAGTTTTAGATTCACTGATTGTATCACATGTTCCACTAACTAGGAGCTGCTAGCTGGAAAGAAAAACCTTACAGTCTGCTGAGGGCACAGCTAGAGAGCCAGCTCGAAGATGCTTTAAAAGGATAGTACAGGTAAGCTGCTATATACTGTATATAAAGTATATATCTCAAATCAAAGATTTTTACAAGGAACTACATCCTCACGAATCTTGACTATACTTACTATCACTCCCAGTAACCTTCTTGGGGGATTTGTGCTTCCCATCACTCTATCTCTGTGTTCCATAGCATTAGAAGCCTTAGTCATCAAAGGCATAGCACTCCTTCCAGCAAACACAGTAAGAACCCTACTGAGCTGCAAGGTACGTGAGCTACAACTTGGGCTCCTTACATCTGAGGACCAAAAGATTAAAAAAATAATAATACGCACTATCGCGGTAGGAGTAATTGAACCTATCAGAAAGTGCAAGGGCTACTTCCACAATGGAGGCAAGAGCAATATGTTTTGAAGCCAGGTTCCGTTGTCTCTTGGAACTGATTCCCTTGAGCAGTTGTGAGTATATGAACAGATAGAGCATCCCTGCCTCCGCGGAGCATGTTGAGCGGGGACTCCGATTCCTTAGGGATAAGGGTCTAGAAAAGGCTGGTCAGGTGGTAGCTGAGGGTGAAGGGAACCTAGAACAAATAGTAGAAGAGAAAGATAATGAGTCCCCAAGACCATTTGTAGTGGTGGCAGCTGCCGTACTTCCCAGTAATCCTCTTCTAAGTTTCCCCCAGAAAGAGAGGCCCACCAGAATCCTGGAAGAGTGCAAAAGAGCTTCTCTACAAATGTCAATAAAGAAGTTGAAATGCAAGAGGCACAAGGGCTGGCACTGATGGACATGGAGCTCTGACATGCGGATCCCCTGTCTAGGAAGGACCTGTCTCTCCAGTTGGTCATACTGCAAGCAGAAAGGTCCCTAGGATTGCCTCCCCTGCAGAGTGGCCTCACTCAAGGACACATTTATCTTAGAGGAGCTCAAATCCAGTGACTAAGGAAGGTGGGGGCTATCCAAGTCTTGCCATTTTAGCCAAACAGGAAAACTGTAGGCCGTATTGAGCTCCAAACCTCTTTTTCTGGTCAGCAGCTTTTTCTGCTGTGCCATCTTGCGTTTTTACCCTCCCTTTTATGTTTGTTGATCCCAAGAGGACTCCCCAATAAACATCTCGCACACTAAACTCTGTTTCAGAATCTACTTCTAAGATAATCCAACCTGAAACTCTGTATTAATCCTAGCAGTGAGGTAGATTTGCTGTAATTTATGTTTCAGGGAGTCAATAATCATATTCTACTCTAACTGAAAAACAATACAGCTCTTGGGTTTCCTTGTTTCTTGATACACTCTTTTTGCATGCCTAACATTAGAATTGATTGATCACACTTTTGCAAGCTATGTCTGTTTTGAGGTCTTAGCCCGCTCTCTTTTCAATATTTAACTTAGCTTAGAATTCTGACTGCTTAATTTAGCTTTATCTAGCTTACCATGGTGTTTGTTTCTTTTTGTCAATACTAAGCATAAGATTGGGGCGCCTGGGTGGCTCAGTGGGACACCTGGGTGGCTTAGTCATTAAGCGTCTGCCTTCGGCTCAGGGCGTGATCCTGGCGTTCTGGAATCGAGCCCCACATCAGGCTTCTCCCCTGGGAGCCTGCTTCTTCCTCTCACACTCCCCCTGCTTGTGTTCCCTCTCTCACTGGCTGTCTCTATCTCTGTCAAATGAATAAATAAAATCTTAAAAAAAAATACTAAGCCTAGAAGAAACGGATAAAAATAGGATAATAATATCTACAAGGAATGCACAACTTCAACAACAGTTTGGGAACCTCTTTAATCTGATTGGATGCCCCGAAATAATTTTGACAGTAATTCAAGTAAAAAAAAAAAATTCTCCAGTAAACATTGAATTTCTACTACAAACATTTTTATACATCTGAAACTAGGTGTGGATACTTCTTAGTGAGAAGGTAAATATATCGAGGTTTTTTTGAGATATTTTTAACATTGTAATTTCTGATTCGTTTGGGAATGGGTAAAAACTTAGGCCTCTGTCCACCCTCAGCTTATAATTAAGAGCTCTATTTAGATTTGCTGAAAACATAGAGATATAGTTCAACTGTTTTATTAAGAATTCAATTTAATGTGTCCTGAATGTACCAATGTTGCTATGGTTACTCTATTTTTTTTTTCTGAATTTTTGAACAGTGTGTACCTAGTTAGTAATCCAGTATCAACCTCTTCTACTCTGTTTTAAGTGACTGATTTGCTTAACTGGATTATTCTACATAGTGGATTGATTCTAGTCTGAAAGTGTTACCTCAAAATTTTATATTTATTTCCAATATTTGCTTGAAATCTGTATCAATAATGCCTTCTATATCTATTTTACAAGCTTATAAAGGTTAAAAAAAGGAAAAATATTTTTTAAATGCCTTGAAACTATACATTATTTTAAATAGTATATTAATAATATTTGAATTATGCAAAAAATAAAAATAAATACATAATAAAAATTTTAAATGTAATATTTGAATGTTACCAAATAATTATTAGTCAATATAGAAAGTTATATCTTAAAGAGCTTACCTATTCTGCACTAGTTTATACTGAGGTTTTTTGAAATAGAATTGATTCTGTGCAAACACATATGTATTAATTAGTCAGGGTTCTCCAGAGAAACAGAACTGATAGAATATATATATATGTAAATATGTATATATATATGATGCATATATTAACAAGTATATAAATACACACATCTTATTGGCTCTTTCTATCTATTTACCTGTCTATAGAAAAACAGGTTTATGTTAAGGAATTGGTCACATGATTATGGAGGCTGACAAGTCCATAATCTGCACAATAGGCAAGCTGGCTGGAGATGTGGAAGAGTTGATACCGAAACGAGTCGAAAGGCAGTCTGCTGGTAGAATTTCCTCTTCCTCCAGAAAGTCAGTCGTTTTCTCAAGTCCTTCAACTGATTGAATGAGGCCCACCCACAAATGGAGATTATTCTTTTCTTTACTAATATTGCTCAAAGAATGTTAATCTCATCTAAAAAATAACCTTCATGGCTACATCCAGACAAGTTTCATAAAATATGTGGATCGTATGGCCTAACGGAATTGACACATAAAATTAATCAATGATACATACACATACATATACCATGTACATGTTTTGCCTAGGCTTACATTTTAAATCAGATAGGAAGTAGAATTTTATTTGTAAAATATCAGTTTCAGTAGCACAGGGTGCATGATTCATGTTAATTTTATAAATGGAAAAGAAAGCTGATTTGACATTTTTCATATGCTACATATAGTTCACCCTAGATGTAAATATATGTCTAGTTGTAATCTGATCTCTGGTTTTGTAGTCTCATTGATGTACTTAGCTAGAACTAAAAGAATCTAAATTCCAGGCTTAGTAAAATATAATAACTATTGGTATCAGTTATGTTGTTTGGAACAAAACTGGTCACTCACAATACCACAAACAGCAATAAATATTAAAATTATTTATGGCTATGGAAATATATCCTTTCCTGAGGTCTTACACACAGATTCTGATTTGGTGAGTATGAAGTAGAGCCCTAATCGGCATTAATAAGGTTCTATTACTGTGCATTGCTGAATAGGAATCACCAAAACAGAGCATACTGTACAAGGAAAATAAGAAGAACTTTCCTCTAGAATTAATAATAATCTGGAAATAAAACACTCAGAGCTCATTTGGCAAGCTAATAAATCAGAATTTAAAGTGGCAAGGGCCATATGCACCCCAATGTTCATAGCAGCATTGTCCACAATAGCTAAACTGTGGAAGGAGCCGAGATGCCCTTCAACAGATGACTGGATTAAGAAGATGCGGTCCATATATACAATGGAATATTACTCAGGCATCAGAAAGAACAATTACACAACATTTGCAGCAACATGGACGGGACTGGAGGAGATTATGCTAAGTGAAATAAGTCAAGCAGACAAAGACAATTATCATATGGTTTCACTCATTTATGGAACATAAGAAATACCAGGGAGATCGGTAGGAGAAGGAAGGGAAGAATGAAGGGGGAGTAAACAGAAGGGAGAATGAACCACGAGAGACTATGGACTCTGGGAAACAAACTGAGGGCTTCAGAGGGGAGGGGGGTGGGGGATTGGGATAGGCTGATGATGGGTATTAAGGAGGGCACGTATTGCATGGTGCACTGGGTGTTATATGCAAATAATGAATTCTGGAACACTACATCAAAAACTAAGGATGTACTGTATGGTGACTAACATAACATAATAAAAAATTATTATAAAAAAAATAAAAATAAAGTGGCATGGATCTACGGAGATAGGGGCTCAGGGAAAGAAAAGTTATCCACCCAGCCAAACAGGAATATACCTGGAAAGTATGGTCAGGTAGGCAACAATTTGGTAAATAAAACAGAAAATCTGTGTTCAACCAAATTAGCAGTTGGTAGTTATGAATGCACAGGAGAAGCATAAATTCTAGGCATATCATTGGCTAACAAAAGGATTTCAAAAGAAAACATGAGTCTTGAGGGAAGGGCTTCTGAACTTGAGAGATCATAGAGATGGAGTAAAATTTGGGACAGATGAGGGGCAATGAGCAGTTTGCTTGGCTGGGTACTTACATGAAAGAAAAAAGGGCCTGTATACTGATTTCTTTCCTGTAATGTCCCATGCTCTATTTCTTTGTTGATATTGTTGTTTGGTTGGTTTGTTGAGACATAATTTACATAAAGTAAAATTCACCTTTTTAGGAGTACTGATCTATAAATTTTGACAAATTGAAAGTGAGCTTCACCATCCTCACGCTTAAGACAGAATAGTCACCCCTTAAATTCCCTCATAACTCTGTAGCCATTCCCTGACACCACCCACAGCTTTGGGACACTGTTGGTCTCATATCTGTCCCTGTATTTTCTGTAATTATAGTTTCAGTGTCATTTAAATGGAATACTTCAGTACATGGTCTTTTCAGATGAGTTGCTTCATTCAGCATAATGTTTCTTAGGTCCACTTTTTTTAAAAAATATTTTATGTATTTATTTGACAGAGAGAGAGAGAGCACAAGCAGGCGGAGCAGCAAGTAGAGGGAGAGGGAGAAGCACCTGCCTGCTG
This sequence comes from Ailuropoda melanoleuca, assembly GCF_002007445.2. Classification (NCBI taxonomy): domain Eukaryota; kingdom Metazoa; phylum Chordata; class Mammalia; order Carnivora; family Ursidae; genus Ailuropoda; species Ailuropoda melanoleuca. The sequence goes on from NC_048219.1 coordinate 152,052,705, forward strand.
AGCAGGGAGCCTGATGTGAGGCTCAATCCTAGGACCCTGGGATCATGACCTGAGCTGAAGGTAGACACTTAACTGACTGAGCCACCCAGGCGCCCCTCTGAGATTCATTCCTATTGTTGCATGAATTTCTAGTTCATCCTCTCACTGAGTCACATGCTATTATATGTATAAACGAAAAATTTTAAACCATTCACCAGTTAAGGAACATTTTGATCGTTTCTAGCTTTTGGTGATTGTGAATAAATCTTGCTATAATTACTCACATACAGGTGTTGTTTGAACATGTCTTCATTTTCTTTGGTAAATATCTAAGAGTAGGAGTGTCATGCCACATGGTAAGTCTGTTACCTTAATATGAAATTGCCTTACTCTTCTAAAATGGATGTATCATTGAATATATGAAATTTCCAATTGTTTCACATTCCTGCTAACATTCAGTATTATCAAGTCTTTTATTTTAAATAGGCCAATAGGTGTGTAGTAGTATCTTATTTTGATTTTAATTTACATTTCCCAGTTTATGGCATTTCTTTTCATTGCCTTCACAATGTATGCTTGAAAAAGTAGAAAATTTTGATTTTAATGAAGTACAGTTTATCAATATTTTATTTTTCTTATTGTTGTGTTGTATATAATAAACATCTGCCTAAACCCAAAGTTACATTTATTTTCCTATGTTTTTTTTTCTAGAAATTCTATAACTTATGCTTATGCTCTATTTTGAGCTCCTTTTTGTATGTGATGCAATTAAGGGTAGAGGTGCACTTTTTTTGCATATAGTTACTCTGTTTGCTCTATCTACTTTCAGTTACTAAAAAGACTATCTATTCCTTTTGTTTTGTTTTGGTTTTGAGTACAGTTGACACACAATGTTACGTTAGTTTCAAGTGTATAACACAGTGATTCAACATCTCTATACATTATGCTATGCTGGCCACAAATGTAGCTACCATCTGTCACACAATGCTATTACAGTACCACTGACTATGTTCTCTGTGGCGTACCTTTTATTCCCGGGACTTATTCATTTCATAACTGAAGGCCTGTATCTCCCACTCCCCTTCACTCACTCTGCCCATCCCCCCTGCCCTTTTACAACCATCAGTTTGTTCTCTGTATTTACAGGTCTGATTCTGCTTTTTTTTTGTTTAATTCAATTGTTCTGTTTTATAGATTCCACATATGATTTCACTCAAGACCTTCTCAAGACTATCTATTTTTAATATAATTTCCTGGACAATTTTATTAAGCATCAAATGACCATATCTCCGAATTTTCTGTTCTGTTGAATCGATCTGTGTGTTTATACTTTTGGCAGCACTGCACTATCTTGATCATTGGAGCTTTATAATTGTTCTTACAACTAGACAATGTAAATTTGCTCATCCTTTTCACAATTATTTTTGCTATTCTATATCCTTGTTTTCTATATAAATTTTAGAATCAGCTTTTTAATTTCTACATGAAAATGTTTGCTGCAGTTTGGTTGAGATTACCTTGTATCTATAGATCATTTGGAGGAGAATTGATATTTTGTCTATTTTTATCACTCAACCATAAACATGTATCTCTCCATAAATTTTGGTATTACTGGACTTCTCTCACCAAATATTTTATGGTTTTCGATGTAAAAATCTTCTAGGTATTTTGGTAGAATAATCAATAAATATTTCAAGTTACTTGGTATTATTTTGAAGTAGTTCTATTTATGGGGTGCCTGGGTGGCACAGCGGTTAAGCATCTGCCTTCGGCTCAGGGCGTGATCCCGGCATTATGGGATCGAGCCCCACATCAGGCTCCTTCACTATGAGCCTGCTTCTCCCTTTCCCACTCCCCCTGCTTGTGTTCCCTCTCTCGCTGGCTGTCTCTATCTCTGTCGAATAAATAAATAAAATCTTTAAAAAAAATAAAGTAGTTCTATTTAAAATTCCAACTTCCAGTTGTTGATTGCCACTACATAGAAACACAATTGATTTTTATTTATTGACCTTGCATCTTGTAACAGCACTAAACACACTTATTAGGTCTGCTGGCTCATTTTAGATCTTAGATTTCCTACATAGGCAATGAAGCCATCTGCAAATAGAGACATTTTATTTCTTCTTTTCCAAAACGAATGACTTTCATTTAATTTTTTCCTCTGATTTTACTGGCAAGAATCTCCAGTCAGTACAACTTTAAGGAGTGGTAAAAGCAGACATCCTGGACTTTTTTCTGGTCTTCAGGGGATACAGTCAATCCTTGAGCATTTAATATCATATTAACTGTAGATTTTTATGAGATACTCTTGATCAAGTTGAGGAAGTTATCCTTTACTAGCCTATGCAGATATTTTTATGACATGTGGATCCTGAACTTTGCCATATGCATTGCTGCATCTATCAGTGAATCTATATTGCTTTATTATTATTGCCGTTTTAGGTTACATTAATTATATTACGTACATTATATTACATTAATTATGGGGAGTTGAACAAATCTCCTAACATAATTCTACTCTTATAGGATTTATTTGAGAGACAGATAGAAGAACAAGAGAGAGACAGAAGAATGATAATGATGATGGCAGTGCTTTTTTCTATATCCACGAGGTCTTAGGGTGTTAGGATGGCTGAGGGGTCTAAGGCGCCAGACTCAAGCTTCACTCCCATGAGGTCTGTAGTTTTATTTTCTTGTAAAATTTGTTTCCGGTTTTGGTATCTGCATAATGAAAGACTCTTGTAATGAGCTGGAAAATGCCACCTCTTCTACTATTTTCTGGAAATACGTTTGTGGGATTAATATTATTTATTCTGTTTGGTAGATTTCTCTAGTGAAGACGTCTGGGCTTAGATCTGTTGGAAAGTTTCAAACTATGAATTCAATATCTTTAATAGCTATAGTACTATTTAGAATATCTATTTCTTCTTAAGATAGCTTTGGTAGTTTTTCTCTTTCAAGGAATATATCCATTTCTCATAACATATCAGGTTGACTGGCATAAAATTGTTCATACTATCCCCTTATAATTTTGTCAATGTCTGTAACATCTGTTGTAATCCCCCCCCTTTCATTCCTGTATTGGCAAATTGTGTCTTCTTTTTTCCCTTATCCGTGTCACTAGAAGTTCATACATTTAAATTTTATTTTTTCCAATATCAGGCTTTTGACTTTATAGATTTTTCTCTGTTGTTTTTTCTGCTTACAATTTTATTTATTCCTGCTTATAACTCTTCCTGTCTGTTGTTCTCTTTGTCTTAAACTCAGTTTAGTTTGTACTCATATTTCTAGTTTTGTAGGGTGTAATTTTTTGTGTGTGGCAAATTTTTCATATAATTTCTTTTTTGTTTGTTTTTGTTTTTGTTTCTCCAAGTTTTTATTTAAATTTTACTTAGTTAATACACAGTGTAATGCTAGTATTGGGAGAATTTAGTGATTTGTCACTTAACGTACAGCACCCACTGCTCATCACAAGTTCCCTCTTTCATGCCCATCACCCATTTAACCCATCCCCCTGTTCACCTCCTCTCCGGTAGCCCTCAGCTTGTTCTCTATAGTTAAGAGTCTGTTTCTTGGTTTTCCTCTTTTACCTCCTTTGTTCACTTGTTTTTTTCCCTAAATTCCACAAAAAAGGTGAAATCATATGGTATTTGTCTTTCTCTGGCTGACTTATATCGTTTAACCTAATATACACACTAGCTCCATCTATGTCACTGCAAGTGGCAAGATTTCATTCTTTCTTGGCTGAGTAATATTCCATTGTATATATGTACCACCTCGCCTTCATTCATCGGTCAATGAATATGTGGGCTCTTTTTGTAATTTGGCTATTGTTGATAATGTTGCTATAAACATCGGAGTGCATGTATCTATAGGGTGTGATTTTTTTTTTAATTTTAGAAATTAAGCTGAATTTCAGGTGTTGAAGCTTGGATATAGCTTCCAACAGAAATATATGAATTATCTTCTTGCTAATTACATGCCTAGTTTGTTTGTTTGTTTGTTTTTCTAAATTTTTGCAGACCAATTATTCCAAACTCTTCAGAAGGTAGGTGTCTAGAGCTTGCCAGGGAAGATGAAGTAAAATCCACCTTTGTATAGGGAACAGGGCATCATGCAGGGCATTTTATACAAATAAACAAACATTGATTTATTAGCTTAATAATATTTCTCAAATGTGTGTAAAGATATTTTATGTTGTCAAACTGTGTTATCCTCTCTATATAAAACTAAAATATTTCCTTTCCAGGAGTAGAGGTAACTATGTCTTACTCTAGGAAGGAAAAACAGGGCTTAAAGAAACTTAGTCAATAAAAATCCTAACAAGCTCAAATGGCCTGAAAACCCAAGCCTTCATAAATGCAGACTGCACCCCTCTAAATTCACAGGTGTGTGCCTTCCCTGCTTGAGGAATCACTGAACTGAACTTAATAAATAGACAGCATAATGTCAGGCACTCAGAGATGGCATTTGAGCCATTTATACTTTGAACCTAATGGCATATGATTTTTTTCAATAAGTCGATAGAAACATAGTTTTACTCTGAGGCAAAAAAAATAGGTGTTTATGTGAAATTAATTGGCTCACATGGGAGAAAACTGATGATTTTTGTCATGACTTATATCAAGGAAGCCAGGAGCCAGTCTGCCTGCATCATATTTCCAATAATAAGTGAAATGTAGACTAAAAGATAGTGGCTCACTTTGCAATTGCTAATTGAGAAGAACATGCAAAAGAATGCCTATAAATTCTTTCTTAAGAAGGAAATTTTACATGCAATGGATTTTAAACTTGCAATTGCTATCCCTTCAGAAACAAGATTCAAGTATATAAAATATTTTTTAAAAGATTTCATATTTAGGAATTCATATAGGAAATATTAACATACTTGAAATAGACACTTTGGGATAGTTAAAAGAAGAAAAGAAAAGCATTTTATTCATTTTTATTGAGATTAAAAACAAGTTACAAAAAATTATAGCTTGACTTCTAAAATAATATATCAGTACTTTTCTGAAAACCACTGCAACCAATTCATTAAGATTTTGTCTTTAAATGTAAAATAAAAATTATGTTCTCACTCTGGAGACATTAAATGATGAAAGCTTGGAAATTGAAACAGATAATTGTTCTGTCTCGAAAATACATATTATATTAATTCCAAGCATTACATTTTTCTCACCATGATAGCATATATGTACCCCTACTAACCAAGAAAAACTGAACCTTATAATCAGATATTATACTTTAATGACAAGACTTAGGCTGATTATTCCATTAGAGTAGAAATTGTAAAATAATATTTGAAGAATTATGTTTAATTTTTAATAGTTTAAAGTTTAGAATATAAAAATAGCAGGTTCTGATAAGTCTACAACTTTACCCTTAACCTTTACTGGATATCATTCTATTTATATTTAGATATATCTAGACATAAAACTAAGTTCTGTATTTTCTGATTGTCCACTAATATTAGAATATCATCTTTTTGCATTGCTTGTTATGAATTGTTTCACTTTTCCTTTAAGAAAAAACTCAGAATTTCTATAAAATAGTACATTTTTTATTTATAGGTGTGTGTACACGTGTATACACACATCTACACACACACACACAAATAACTCTAAAAGGTCTCTTAAAAATAAGTATACACTAGAAAGATTAGTACAAATGCTTAGCTGAATATTTCTGCAAAGCTTGTGTCATAAAGACTTCTGATTTTAGCTCAGTATTTCTCTATTGCTGTTAAACAGGTTTTGTAAATCCTTAATTTTAACATATAATTGAATGTGTATTTGCCAGCTTATTAGTTAAATTTCTCTTTGTTTAATCTAATGCTTAATTTATTTGGCAAATACCTAAAAAATAAATAAGAAAACATGGGTTAACAAATCCCAACTCAAAATAATAACAAATATTATCTTTCAGTTTGTTTTTTTTTATTAACATATACAGCTATTATATAAAACAATTCTATCTAAATGTAGCTAAAATGAAACATATAATCACAGAGTTGGAGACACAAAGCAGGGGCTAGAAAGCCCCTTGGTGTCAGGTAAGTGCAGCAATGAGATTAGAACTAGATCCAGACTCATTTTCTCATTCTTTCTTCTGTCTTCTTTCATCTTATTGCTCGTACTCTCCTCTCTTGGTCTTCTTATTATCCTTATTTCTATATAGCAGCATATGGTGACTCAGCTATTTTATAATCCATTAACATACAGAAATTAAGTGGCTCCATTACCAAGTTTAGAATTCCAAAGATAGAAAATCAGATTGGCACAGTCTAGACTGTTTCCACAAGAGTTTGAATCAATTCTGTCACAGAGTCAGGGGCAGGGGTATGAAATTAGGCAGGTCATTTATACTTGCCATTCTTCTTTCTGATTGATAAAATGGGAATCATAAACATTCCTCATACAATTGTTCAGAAGACGACAAATCTCATAAATAAGATTACACAGTAGTCATTTGTTCCAAAGAAGCCATGCAGATGGCCAACAAGTACATGAAAAGATGCTCAACTTCACTAATCATTAGGGAAATGCAAATGAAAAGCTACAGTAAGATATCACCTCACACCTGTTAGAATGGCTATTGTCAAAAAAAACCACAAGAAATAAGTGTTGATGAGAATGTACAGAAAAGCAAATACTTGTGCACTTTTAGTGGGAATATAAAGTGGTTCAGCCACTATGGAAAACAGTGAGGCACTTCCTCAAATACTTAAAAATAGAAGTGCTATATCATCCAACAATCACACTTCTGGGCATATATCCAGAGGAAATAAAACAGTACCAAAAAGATATCTGAAATCCTATGTGTATTACAGCATTATTCACAATCACCAAGATACGGATGCAACTTACGTGTCCTCCAACAGATGGATAAAGTTATCACTAAAGGGTACAGTGTTTCTTTTTGAAGTAATGTATGTGTTCTAAAACTGTGCTGATAGTTGCACAACTCCATGACTATACAAAAAAAATCCATTAAATTGTACATTTTAAATGGGTGAATTGTATGGCATATAAATTAGATGTCAATGAAACTGTTACAAAAGAATCTAGCACAATAATAGTGTTATTAATCAGTAATAGTGTTAGTTCATGAAATACTTTTTATTGTTTCTTGATAGTTTCTTTCTTCTGATGGAGTAAACCTTTTTTGCACTCATCCCTTTAAATGCAGAGAACCATATGGCTTTATAATTTGCCAGAATGTTCTGGTAGTTTCAATCTCTAACTGACCTGAATTTATAAGACAAATGGTGACACAACTCATCACTGCTACTATGGAACAAAGCAGCAAGTGAAAGGTGGGGTGGGACAGTTGCTCAGTGTCTTTTATGGCAAGTCCTGATCTGTTGAGTCAGAGGGCATTCTAGGAAGGCACAAAGAAATTAACTATCTTTTTTCAGGCTTTCTTTTTCATGATGCGAAACCCAATTTGTTAACCCTGGTTAAACTTTCCCAAATCCAGCTTTGATTGCGTTAAAATTACTGTTTATTTCAACATAATGCTTTCTGTCAGTCTTGATTTTTAGGTTCAGAGTCTTTTGTTTGTGTTTCATTTTGCTTTCCCGTGTTTTCATTCAGTAAGAAGTTGCAAGAACAAACACTAGGGATTGCTATCCAAATTCTATTTCTGAACAAACCATTTGAATGCTTTTTAAAGTCACTATTTCTTCATTAGTGAGTTTGAAATAAGCCAATATTAATGATTATTAAAATTTAAAACTCTACCTAAAGATAAAACACTTCCTAAAGATGAATCAGTCAGCATATTTTGAATATATTCTAAATTTAACTGGATTTGTGTATCTGTCATCAAATACATAGCCCCAAATGCCTTATAGAAACAGATTTTTATTTAATGGTAACATGTAAAGAAAAAATGATCATTAATACTTATTTAAAAAATGATTAATGTTTATGTGGGAAAATGTGGTTTTTATTCATATTTAATAAAGGGATCCAGAAGAAAAAAAACCCACAATATTACATGGGCTAGGCTTATTTTTATTCACAGAAAATTCCACAAATGCCTGATAATCTCATTGCCATGAGGTTGTATTGGCTGAAGTGGGTCAAAGGTGCTGAGGAAGACCAAGTGAGCCTCCAAGGAAAGAAGGTATTATCTGATCTGTACACATGTCACATTCAGCAACATTCTGTGTGGCTGCTGCTGAGCTCCCATCTGTCAGATCTCAACAGAAAGAACAAAGACCAGAGATTCTGGTAATTCAGGAAACATCCTTTTACTAGCTGGCACGAGAAATCAAATTAGGTGGAGCCACTTTCTTCCTGTTATATATTATTGATACATGTTCTACCTGGCCATATCACATTTTATACAAAATGCTTTCAACCGTTTCACTGTTATTTTCTTAAATTATCTTGTTCCTCTAAACTTCTTCTCAATAACCAATATATATTTAAAATATATATAGCAATGTGCATTTTTATTGATTTAATATCTATGAGTCTTCAGTAAAATTGCTTTCGGTCATTAAAATAAAATTATTATTTGGTAGAGATAGGGGAAAGTGCAATATTGGTCCTCCATAGTGCTTCAAGGAAAAGAAGAATAGGCTTTTAAGATATGAATTAAATTTAATATTTGCATATCCATCATACATGAAAAATAAAGCTATTCACTCTGAAAGTGCTATTAGAAGGAATTCAGCAAAATAGATATCTGGGAAATTAAGCTGAAAGAATTTTCTTCAATTCCAAGAAAATTAATGATAATGTGCCACAGGTATTCAAATTCTACATTTTATCTTCTAGTGTCTCCTCATCTAACAAGTGGGCCAATAAGTAGTATAGAAATCTTCTGCCTTTAATACTTTTTTTTACTGACAGCTAAAGTAGCATTGATTTATTCCTATATCTTAGATGAACACTTGAAATGTTTATACAATGCATACTTTATTTTAAGATTGAATATAGAAGAGATGTTTTGACATAAATGGAACTAAAACCATAAAAAATTTTCACATAGAAAATTAATATACCTTTGAGTTATGGCCCATTGTGCTCTAGAAAGTGACTTGCTCAGATTGAATTACTCCTCTAAATATGAGACGCCAAGAAGTTAATGTTTTATTCAGTAAGGATGAACAATTTGCTATGTCATACACTAAGCCATATGCTAGGACTGCAAAAAAAAAAAAAAGGTTAATAAATAAGATAGATATAGACTTTTTTTCCCTCAAAGAGCTCAACATTAAGTAGAGATAAAAGAAACAAGCACAGATAAATTAGCTATAATGGACATGTTGGGGGGAAGAACATGTTACATGACTGTGGGAATGGTATTGGAGGAAAAAAAGACGTACTAGGGATGAGAGTTTCTAGTCTGGCATCCTAGAAGAGGCAATTCTTTACCTATTTCATGAATAATGATTATTAGCCAGGTAAAAGTTGAGAATGAGTTTGGGGCAACACAAAAGTATGGGTTTAACATCTACAAGCAACAGAGGTATGTGTTTAATATCTACAAGCAACTTCATTGTGCTACAATAAAATGCATGAGGTGGGGAGTGATAACAACTGATTTATTGCCTCTTAGAGAAATCTGTGAAAGTCCTTGTGTAACCTAGCATGAGGTTCAGAATTCATCTTGTATGTGATAATGAGATGCAAGAGAGTTTGAAATAAAAAAGTAAGTGGGAATTGCAGCAGATTCTGCCAGTGCCTCACTCCCAAGCCTCTAGCCCAAAGTGGGGGTTACCTGTAGCTTCAGTTATCATTCCCATACTCACTAATGGCTTCCTATATCAAGCACCTGCTTCTCTCTTTGAACACTTTCCTGATTACAGGACTCTATTCAGCCTTCCCAAGGGGCAGATGGAAGGAAGACTGACAGGAAGGTAACTTACCATAGGCGTGATCCTCAACCAGTGAGATACGGGAATTTTTGAATGAACTTTACAGCTTTCTTAACCCTCAGTAGAGTATGATATTCAATTCTTTTACAGGGTCTTCAACAGGATTGAGCCCATTTCCCAAGGTGAGAACTTGCTTTTTAATACATCATTTATTGACTTCCCTCCATCTCCTGTCTCACCTCACTTCATAATGGCAATTCCTGGGATCACTTTCCATGTCAACTACTTGCATTCAAAGCCTTGTTCCTGGTCTGCATCTGGTGAAAGTCAAACAAAGACAGTTAGGTTTATGTTTTGGATAAATCTTTCAAGCACAGATGTAGAAAAAGTACATTAGCATGATGGAGCTAGAAACTTAAGAAAGAGCTATTGGGTATTGTAATTTAAGTAAGAAATGGTGAAGGTTTGAATGAGAGTAGTTGCAGTAGGAATGGATAAGTTAGGAGAGTATAGAAATGCATAAGAAAGAAACTGAGCAGGAACTTGACAATTAATTGAATGTAGCTATAGAAACTGAATGTATGTAGTGGAATTAGAAACAGGAGTCAAGGATGACCTCTTGGTTACCAGGGTAGGTAACTAAATAGAGAAATTATTATTTCAGTTTTGAATAATTTTGCGTTAGCGTGAGTATAAAAGTAGTTGTTTACAAGAAAAAGTTGCATATTGAGCCTGAAACCCACCAGTCTAAAATGCTGGTATTAGTGGAGTTCAAGACCTTTAGAGTAAATAAGATTATCAGGGGAGAATTTGTGGTGTGTCTTAGACAGGGGAAGAGAAGTCATGAAAAACATATTGTCTAAATGGTCATAGCAGAAGAGTAAAAAAAAACACAGTGTCATATTGGAAGAAGGAGTACTTCATTAAAGATGAGGTGTGTAACTGTGATAATAATTGGGTGGTATCCAGGTAGACAGTCCCTGAACTGTATTCTTTGTTTTGGCTAATCAGAAATCACTGGGGCCTTAGCCATGGTAGCTTCAGGACCTGAAAGAGAAGTAACTCAGACTCTAACAGATTGGGGCTGAGGTGCATCAAAGTGGTTATAATCACAACTTAAGACTCTCCTTGATGGTGTGTGTGTGTGTGTGTGTGTGTGTGTGTGTGTGTGTGTGTTTTAATATAAACATAAATAAGAGTATTAGACAATCACTAGAATACTTATAGGGCCAAGGATTTTTCTCTTCATAAAAAGATATTTTCATAAATTTAGGCTAAAAAAAAATAAGAAAAGAGAGGTAGACACTGCATAACTAATGGGGTTGATATAAGTAGATAGATTAATTCTAAGTAAGAATACCTCACCATCTATGACCAGAGGAAGGGTAGTGAGGAAATATTTGAATCTGGGCACAGCAAGCTGAGAAGAACACCCATGATCACCTCAGTTTTTAAAGTTGTCTATTGATAATGATGGAGGCAGAATTTAAGGTAATGATTGTGGATTTGGAAGGTTTACCATGTGACTACTGCCCAAGAACAGTCACAGTAAAGACCCAGGTGGTTTTGAGACCAGGAAAGTTGTAATAACATCTCTCTAGATAGTTCAGTGATTTTTCTCCAGTTTGCTTAGCTCCATAAATTAGAGAACTTATTAAAATTTGTGTGGGTGATTGCTGAACAGATGTTAAAGAACAGGGTTACAAAATGTACAGACACTGTCAGTGTTCCACTCTGATCCCACTTAGATCCATTTTTACCCTTTCTAGGCATCCCTCCTCTGACTTCTGTGTGCTTTTGCTTTCAACAGCCAGTACAGTGACAAATTTGGAGGGCTGCCATCAGACTCCTGGAACCATATGTTCTATACATATGCAGAATCAGAGCTCTTTGGAAGTTTAAGTCTGCACCTCACCCTCTCCCCTGCCCTCTTGTCTCTTTTACTCTAATGCTTCTCCCTCAGCTTACATCTATGACTTCTTATGTGGGGTCTTCTAGATAATCAACAGAGAATGGGGGGGGTATGTTTAGAGGATTAATTGGTTTATTCGATATATTTTTTGAGCCAAATATCTCTGGCTGCTTCATGACATTCTCTCTCAAGCTATTTTAGAAAAACAGTGATAAAAGAACTACTTTGGGGACAAAGGTTTGAGTTATGCATCTGGCCATCCACCTGTGTGAGAATGAGTCCTGACTGAAGAACATACTGTAGACCCTTTGGTCAGGGACTTGTAATGAGAGAGATTAGAAGTGCATAGAAAAGGAAGTGTGAACAATAGATATATGAATGTATCTATAGGAGTAGGCACAAAATGTGAGGATCTTTCTAGACCCATTAATGCACCCAAGAGCGCCCCTACCAAATGAGCAGTACTCAATAACCAGGTAGTAAGGATGATGTGCCGTAGATATCCACGACCCTCTTCCCTTCGACACTCCAGTGGTTGCACATAAATGGACAAGCCAAGGTGGCAGATACGGAAACTGTGCATAGACCGAACTGCAAGGTCTTCTCACTAAAGCTGATCTAATCACTGGAGGTGCTAAACATCCAATGTGTCAGCAGCTGACACTAGTGGCTCCGAAGCCCCTGTATGCCATGATCTGCCACAGAGGCCAACCAGCCGCTTGATGTTGATTCCTTAATACCCATTTCATCCTGGAAAGGACAATAATTCATCTTCATCAGAATTAACCTGTATTCTGAGTATGGATTTGTCTTTCCTGCTGACAGAACTTCCATCAGCTTCACTGACAGCTCACAGTATGTTTGATTTATTAATGTGGTATTCCACATCATGTTGCCTCAGACTAAGGAACTCACTTTAGAATTTAAAAAGTATGGCAACAGATAAATAATCATGGGATCCACATCATTTAGGATGGAAAATAAAGGTGGCATCCTCCTTGCTTTCAAAACACACACACACGCACACATCCACGTAATTAATTTTCCTTATTAAATATGTATATATAGTTCAGTTCATAATATACTTTATATCCCATCTATTGGGGGGGGTGCCATATAGAATGCAAAAACACTCAGTTAAATTTGAATTTCAGATAAACAACAAATAATTATTTAATGGGAGTATATCTTCAATATTGCATAGGGATACTTACACTTTAAAAATTGCTTTTTATCTGAAACCCAACTTTAACTGGGTATTCTGTATCTTATTTTGCAATTCTGGCAACCCATGTATTCTACCTACTAGGGAGACAGTATTATATAGTATTATTCTAATGATTTATCTGTAGCAAATGGCATAGTGAAGATTTAATCAAGTATTAAAATCAGTAGGGAATGTCTCCATGCTCAGGAAGGCAATCTATGGCATATGAGTAGTGCAATAAAGCAAAATAGAACGTTTTTTAAAAAATGGTATCAGGTGAAACAATCTGGGAGAGTGTTTTTTGAGAACAAAAAGGAAGCCAACTTTATATCTCCAGTCTCAAAGCATATAGCAGCTAGAGAATTTAGCAGCATTTGTACTTCCTGTGGAGGAAATTTGGGTTTCATTTATTACCAGGTTTTCTTTGAATGGTTTGATATCCTAGGTGACTATTAAACGAAGGACTGCAGAAACCTCAGTGGAAAAATTTTGGAGGAAGCTATTGGGGAACTTGAATTAGGTAAATAGGCAGTCTCCGAGTAGCATGCACATAAGCGTAGACGTCAGGGGGTGGTTACTGTGGACTGGGACCAGTCATGACAGGAATATCAGGCAAGATGTGATAAACAGACTTCAAAACTCCAAACAGAATTGTGCTAGCATGGCATCATGGATAATAACGTAAAGTGAAATCAGAAGAATTACTGCCAGAAATNCAAACAGAATTGTGCTAGCATGGCATCATGGATAATAACGTAAAGTGAAATCAGAAGAATTACTGCCAGAGATCTGGCAAAACNAAATTTTGGAGGAAGTTATTGGGGAACTTGAATTAGGTAAATAGGCAGTCTCCGAGTAGCATGCACATAAGCGTAGACGTCAGGGGGTGGTTACTGTGGACTGGGACCAGTCATGACAGGAATATCAGGCAAGATGTGATAAACAGACTTCAAAACTCCAAACAGAATTGTGCTAGCATGGCATCATGGATAATAACGTAAAGTGAAATCAGAAGAATTACTGCCAGAGAAATAAGATTTTTTTGTCTGGTTTCTTGATGCTATCAATTAGCTCAGCCAGAGCATCAGGCGAATGCAGGCTTTGTCGGAAAATAATGAGGTTGGTGCACAGATAATCCCCAAGTTTGCAGAAGCCGTATCTGTAAATGCTGCAATCCAGCACTGTTCCAGACCCCGGCTCCATTAATTTGATGGTAAAATCAGTGTAACATATACTACTGTGTTTACAGAATCATTTCCAGTACTCACATTGATTCATGAGCCATTAAAAATATTGTTTTGCNAGACACTTTTCCAATGAAGACATACAAATGGCTAACAGACACATGAAAAAATGTTCAAAATCATTAGCCATCAGGGAAATTCAAATCAAAACCACACTGAGATACCACCTTACGCCAGTTAGAATGGCAAAGATAGACAAGGCAAGAAACAACAATTGTTGGAGAGGATGTGGAGAAAGGGGATCCCTCCTACATTGTTGGTGGGAATGCAAGTTGGTACAGCCACTCTGGAAAACAGTGTGGAGGTCCCTTAAAAAGTTAAAAATTGAACTACCCTATGACCCAGCCATTGCACTACTGGGTGTTTACCCCAAAGATACAGACGTAGTAAAGAGAAGGGCCATATGCACCCCAATGTTCATAGCTGCATTGTCCACAATAGCCAAATCGTGGAAGGAACCGAGATGCCCTTCAACAGATGACTGGATTAAAAAGTTGTGGTCCATATATACAATGGAATTTTACTCAGCTATCAGAAAGAACGAATTCTCAACATTTGCTGCAACATGGACGGCACTGGAGGAGATAATGCTAAGTGAAATAAGTCAAGCAGAGAAAGACAATTATCATATGATTTCTCTCATCTATGGAACATAAGAACTAGGAGGATCGGTAGGGGAAGAAAGGGATAAAGAAAAGGGGGGTAATCAGAAGGGGGAATGAAACATGAGAGACTATGGACTATGANGAGGGCTTCAGAGGGGAGGGGGTGGGGGAATGGGATAGACTGGTGATGGGTAGTAAGGAGGGCACGTATTGCATGGTGCACAGGGTGTTATATGCAACTAATGAATCATCGAACTTTACATCAGAAACCAGGGATGTACTGTATGGTGACTAACATAATATAATAAAAAAAATTTAAAAAATATTGTTTTGCTGTTGTAACCTCTTTAACCTTCGCCTTCTCTTGTCCTTTCAGGATGCGAATGTGGATATTTTGGAAACTCCCTGTGTAAACCATTCCCTGATTCTATGGTGTCCTGATAACCTGCTATAATAAAAAGCAGGGAAACATAGCCTTTACATTTCTGGATTGAGAAGCAGAAACTCAAAAACTAAGTAGCTTATCCAGAGTCCAACAAAACCACTGGACATACGGATATACTAAAAGTTTTTGCTCACTGAATCTCCAAATTATGCTTCCTTCTCCACCTTGCCAGTTCTGTTCCTCAGCCCCTGCTTTGTACTAGATAGCAAAGAGATAGTTTATGAATTGACATTTGCTATTGTGACTTATAACACAACTCTACAGCAAGACTCGGGTTAAATTCCAATCACACTTAATAGATGCAGAACCTCAGAGAAGTTACTTCAGTCTTCCGGAGGGAAAAAGAGTCACACAAATGAAACCCAGTAAACATTTACAGGTGCACATGAACTCTAGAGAAATTGTAGAAGAAATGGTAAATCTGAGTAAATTATGGAAGGTTCTATATTACGTGTGATAATCTGATAGTTGAATAGTGGCTGAGAGCAGGATTTAGACTCTCTTTCTAGGGTGCACAAGGTAGGCATGATTTTCACATGTTAAAATGCTTGGGAAAATTTTTTTTCAGGGTATTTTGTAACCTGTAAACATTTATGATATTCAAAAGTCATCCTCTGTAAAAAGGCTTTATTAGAATACAACCAGGCATATTCACTCACATATTGTCCATGGCTGCTTTTTATGCTACATGGCAGAGTGGAGTGCTTGCCACAGAACCTGTATGGCCCCCAGGTCTGAAATGTTTACCTCCTGGGCCTTTACAGAAAAATTTGCTGGATCCTAGTTTAAAAAAATACCACTCAAAGTGCCCGTCTGTAACAAGTTCAGGGGCTTGCGTCAGGATGTGAGCTGTTGCACTACATTCTATTTAGAGACAGTCTTCCTGTAACATCAAAAGGGGGAAGGGCCAACTGAACCATCTGTTTAGTCATGTGGTAGATGAGCTTTCTGGCTCAAATTCCTTGTCTTGTCCTGGATGGAAAGCTAATGGATCCGGGACTTCTTAGCGGTCCAGAGACATTCAGAATACTACGGTTTGAAAGCTTGCTAGGTACAAGAGCAGGAGACCCAAATTCCTGGGCATTGTGCATCTTCATTTATTTGAGGAATAATTATAATTCTACTATTTGGGTTTCCATATAAATGGTTTGGTTGTGTTTAAAAGGTAAGAACGTACTGCAGAATGTTGAAAACCTCAGCCTATATAAATGTTGGAGGTTCTAAGAAACCAGCCCCCAAAGGAGGGAAACTTAGTAATATAATAAGCAATATCACTAATCTGTCTGAATGTAGTGTCCTACAGGGTTTCAGTCAAGAAAATAGTTAATTTCAAAGATAAATTGTTTGAAGGGTGAAAAAGCAAACACTCCAGACTTCAAAAGTCATATATAGGGCTTTGTATATGCAATTTCTTCAGAGATTTAGCAGTTATCGCCAGCAGCATCAGCTTATCCTAACACGTCTTTTTAAATCATCTTTACGAATTTTTGAAATCAAAGATTGACTCACTTGAATTATGATACTCAACCTTTAATAATTTGAATCTTATAGCCTCAAAATTTATAGTTGTACTAATATGAAAACAATCTCTCATTTCTTAGTAGTACTTTTATTATCTTCTTATTTACTGACAGAGAAAATAGATACAGAGTCAAAAAAACACATTCGATCTTAACTGGATATTGTGGTAAAAATGATTTAATGAAATTGAGAAGTCATTGTTTCAAAAACTACCATTACTGTCTCTAGGGACCTCTGATTATGAACCCCAAAGACAGATACTTAAAATGCAATTTTTATATACTTCTTTCAGGTTCTCAAATATTACCTTTTTTAAAAGTCTCCATTAATTGTCATAAGCTCTTAAATGAAATCTTTCTCCCTTTCACATTTTTGTCATAAGCCCTCAAATCAAATCATTTTTCCCTTTCAAATTTTTAAAAGGACTTTCATTGTTTTTTTTAACCTTCTTCCTCCTGTAGATGAAAAACACAAAATTAATTCATTTTCCTCATTTTTGTCTTTTTTTTTCTAGAGTATGACTCATATTATTATATCCTTAGAAGCAAAACATTGCCTGAAATATGCATTTGACAACATTAGGTAAATTTCACTATACTGCCACATGCTATTTCACTGGATCTATGTTATTAGTCTTTTAAAAAATACTTTAATCCCCTGTAGCTATAAAATGTCCTTAGAATACAAAAGACTTGTCATTCTCAAGGCAAATAATCTGGTACCAGGTTAACAAATACATGTGCTAAGTACAGAAGAGATAGCAATGAGTTGAAGCTGCCTATCTGTGTGGAGGGCTTGGTTCAAAGGGGACAGAGGGCAGGTGAGCCAGTGGAAGCACTGTCTGCCTAAGGGGATACTCTCAGAATGTAATTCCTGGAAGATGGATACAAAACATGGCTTTTCACTGATTTCTTTTTGCACACATTTTGTGAATAGTGCAACTTTTGAAATAGTATGTTAAATGATCTGTCTGTTAGACATAATGCTGAGTGACAGAATGCAGGCCCTGAAGAGCTCATATCATATGATTCCATTTGTCTGTGGTTCTGGAACGGAAAAGAACTAATCAAGAAAAATACATTTAAAAAAAAAAGTGATTGCCTCTTGAGGGAATCGACTAGGGAAGATGAAGGAAATTTCTGAGGATGTGAACATATACGTCAATGGGGGTGTAGTTAAGTGAATGTCTGCATTTGTCAAAACAAATCAAATCGTATCCTTAAGATCTGTGCATTTCACCCATATGCAAATTCTACCTTAAAAATCATATTGTAAATCAATACTGAATTCTCACTAAAAGCTTTGTTTTTCATAGTGACGTAGGGTAACAATTATTAAACTAATGTCTACAAATTCTAGATTTAAACAAATAAGTAAGTATATCGAAGATAATAAACATCAGATTTCTCACTGTTGCAGACGGCAGTTACAAACACGGAAAGCAAAAAGTCGAGACTGCAGCATATGGTATTGGATCAAAATTGGAGTAGAAACAATGACAGACTCTTGGTAGCGAGTTCATCGAAGTCTCATTGTCCACTAAATGCATCAGGGTGTTTTTGGGAAAGACTGATCTCAGAGCTGAGGAAGGGAGAAAACTCTTAAATTAGGTATCAAAGTAGGCCTCAATTAAAAGGTAATGTTTAGTCTGAAAAGCTAAAGATGAGAGGACTCAAAGATCTAAGTATCTAATAAGAATAACATTTGCGAAGGCCACAGGTAGTGACATTCAGGGAACTTCTTTCCCGGACACCTTCTCCTATAATATGAAGACTCTGCTATGGGGTCCAGCTCTGCTGAGCCAGACAAGAAGGGTGGGAACCAATTCCTAATTCAGAATAGAGCTTGCGTCTTGGTCAGAGCCACAATGTTGTGAGTGGGCCATTTTAGTACGTCTGTTTAAAGAAAAGTGTTAGTGGCTTGGAGATGTGTATTTTAATGGAATAAAAATAATATATTGGTATCTATATAATACTTACAACATGCCAACCACTATTCTCAGCATATGTTATGTTAACCAATATTTGATTTTTACAACAGCCCCATAAGGGGCTGGTATTACCCTTCATTTGTTTTTTGCTTTTTTTGTTTTGTTTTGGTTTGGGTTTTTATCGTCAATTTATAAATGGAAATCTGGAGCACAGATAATTAGCTTGTTCATAGTCATGCAGCCAATGGTTGGTCTAGGATTGCTCTAGTTTCGTAGAGTCTGTATTCCTGACCAATATACTATACTCCTCCTCTGCCACGTGAGGAGTTATTTTTGTTGCTGTTGATTGGCAATGACAGAAAGAGGTTGCTAGACCATGGTCTTCATTTCTACTCTTATCTGCTTTTTCTCTACAGATTGTGTACTTTCCAATTAACTGGAACACCCAAGCAGCACTGGCATGAGCTAGCACTGCTGTTATGATGCCTGCCATGAGGAACAACTTTTTTAAAGTGTGAGATTACATGGAACAGTTCCTTTTCTTGGCACATCAGTCTGTTTTGGTACTACTATGAACATCTAATCATTTTTTTTTTGAAAATCAATAAATAAGAAACTCCAAAACATCAACATATATGAAATATTTTCCTTGTAAAATTAAACCACTTTCTAGATCATCTTTCTTGCCCTTGATACATATCAAAATGATAAGGAAGATGCTATACATCTTCCTATCATTGATTTTAGAATTTGTTTTTAAAAATGTGATCTTAAAAATATATGCTTATTCCAGGGGCTCCTGGGTGGTGCAGTCGTTAAGTGTCTGCCTTCGGCTCAGGGCGTGATCCCAGCATTCTGGGATCGAGCCCCACATCAGGCTTCTCCGCTAGGAGCCTGCTTCTTCCTCTCCCACTCCCCCNATATATATATATATATAATATATATATATATAGTTTATTTTGAGGAGAATGTTCTTTAGATATTTCCACGAATATAATGTTGCAGCAACATGTCAATGTTAAGAAACTAATTTTTCAGTCTATTTCCCATATGCAGTTTTTTGGGGTGGTTAACTGATCACTTCTCAGCTGTAATTTTGAGCTCCACTGAACTGTTATGGATGTTCCATTTTAAAACAGAACATATGTGAACAGAACTGTTCCTGTTATGCTTGACTGATCCCCCTGATTGTGTTCTAAATTCACAACTATGCCTCTAGTAATGAACTAATAACTTTGATTATTTAGGTAAAGTCAGATCTTCAAATTCAATCCTGTCTGTTTAATTGAAAAGCAACTAAAAATGCATCTGCCACTAAGAAATGTAGGGGTTTTTTTTTCCCTTCAAATTAGAGAGAACCCATAATTTAGGTTGTATGAAATTGTTGACATGAACCTAGATTGCATTATACCTGTCCACATTTAAGTCAACAGATTATTTATTGACACGAGAAAACAGAGAGTTCTCATGAAGTGCTGATATAGTTTGAGTAAACTTGATGATGTTTAGGAACAGTTTTTTATAATTAGAGGATATCTTAAAAACAAAACCCAAAGCCAGATTTACCATTCATTCAGTTCCTATTCTTCCAAAAAACCATAAAAACTTTATATGGAAAAAGGTGATATTGTGAAAAAAGAGTATAAAAGGAACTGAATTCTGGCTTTAGCTCAATAACCTATTTGCCAGATCTATTTGGCAATTAATTCAACCTTTTCATCTTTGGTTCCCACATTTACTTAAAAAAAAAAAGACAATATAATAATTTAAACTTAATACTTAAATCACAAACTGTGCAAGGTTTAAATAAAACCATGTAAGTGAAAAATATTCCATCATGTGATGACAAATATAAATCTTGCTTTTTGCTACTTCATTCTGACCTAGGATTTCTTGCTAAGATAAATTAGAGTTTTAGCAGATATCAACCCCTAACAATTCTCTAAGATTGTCTGATCATTAACTATCCCAGAAGTACCTGTATTTTGGTTACAATCCTATTATTATTTAAACTCCCTCACAAGCCGCTTCTGCTTTTTGTAGTCATGTAAGGAGTTTTGTTTTTGTTTTTGTTACTGTTCACTGTTTCTCAAAGAGTAACCATTTACCTGCAGTTACATTTGCATCATTTTTGCTTAAATTTTATTATCACCCTAATAATTGATATATTTCTACCCAGAGATGAGAATTTGAAAGAGTGGACCATGAGCTTTTTGAATCTGTTCCTAATCTTTCTTTTACAGGTATACATTGAAGCATAAATTTATCTAATTCTAACAACTCATATGTAGCCTCTTTATTTGTTTTTAACATTACATAAAAAGTCAATTTCACTTAATCATATGCATTACATGTGAATTAATAGCTTATATTATTCTTATTTTACATATGTGTCATTTATTCCTCCCTCTTCTTATTCTGATACGCCATGAGTACCACATTCTGCCTTGTCTGTTCCATATAGAATAAGATATTCCCTTCATCGAAGTGTCCGTAAATTCTCTGTCCCTATGTTTACTACCATTCTTCTTTCTCTTTCTTAGCAAATCTCCCTCGTTAGACTTTCCCGTTATTTCTATAGCATACCCCCAAAGTAATATGTTCTATTTTTGTTGGACAGTATGGCCTTTGGGAAACGTTTTATAATGTAGGTCTCTATAGTTTATTTAAATCATTGTCTCTAATTTCATAAATGTAATTTTAAGGCGTTATCTTTCACTGCCCATTCTGTGTTCCCTTCACCTTCTGCCAACCTCTCAGCTGCACAGGGCTTTTTTCCAAGTCTTAAATATTTCAGAATCTGAGTCCAGACTCTGGCTATTACAATTTGCTATTCCCCAGTACATTTAAGAAAGATATTAAAAATAAAAACATGCCAATTAATCCTGTTAGTTCCGAATACAGTACCCTTTATTATTATTGTAGGGCAGCAATCCAATTTATCACTTGTAATTGGGATTTATCTTTCAAAACAATTTAGTGACCACCTTCCCCTCAAGCCTATTGGTTCAATGACATGAGGGACACAAAATGGCCCAGTGACAGACTGTATTGCCTAGTAGAATCAACTTTGTTCCTTGGACAGAGGGAATGTATGCATAATGCCACAGTGCTGAATAAGGCATTCTATAAATTTATTAATAATGGAGCTGGCAGAATATTCTGGTCATAGAATGCAAATCCGTATCTGAAATATATGGCCAACTCTAAGAGGACAGAAGGTTGCCCACTTCATTATTTGGGACAGTATAATAAAATTAATCTCCCACCAGGTGGTTACCTAGGAAATAGAAAGGAATAATATTTGGGAATAGATAGACCAGGAAATAGTACGATATTAGTATTTACTGGCGAGAATAGCCAGATTAGCCATGATCTGGGGAAAAACAGGTGGTTGAAAGCATGCTATTACTTTCACATGGCTACTTTACACGTGTTTTCCGAGTAAACACTAGGATAGCTGAGAAAAACATGGATCAGTATTTCTATCTAAATATTAAGAGTGTTTTTCTTCATGGATGCTGTTCGGTGGACATTTAAGGAGGATACAAAAATTTTCATACTAAGTTCTGAAAGACCCAGCCACACAATCTTGTCACCATTTATTCCAATTTTGCTCTTCCCAAGCCGTGAGTAGCAAGTTAATCCCTTAGATACTACCCATAAGTCATTTTAGAACCATACCTCAGGCCACATGAAGTAGACAATGAGATGCATTGCCTAAAGACCACCCACAGAAAGGACTTCATTTTATCAGTGACTTGAAGGTCACTCTTGGGTGAGGTTATAGTGTAAAAGCCATTCATCTTGACTCGCTGAGGCATATCCAGATGAAAACGTGACTCAACCTGCATTTTTTTCCTTTATTAAATAACGACAGCAATTTCACCAAAAAGCATTAGTTAGGGATTGAGGGAGAAACAATAAGAGTGTAAGACCACATTTTATAAAGATTTTTAGCATCTTGACCTAGTCTGGAATGTACTACTTCCCTTTTATAATGGGATGATTCTGTGCAAGTCCAATATTATATTTCAGTGGTCACTGGTCAAGGTTTCAGTCCCTACCAGGGTCTAGCAGCAATCCCAGAATGACTTTTCAAAGATTTTCAGCAGACAGTGGCATAGATTTCTCCAAAATCTTAATAGTCTTAGTTGAGATTTCCCAGCCTGTGGGCCTTCCCTAAAATTCTGTGCATCATCTCTGTCTGCAAGAGCCACTCCTGATTCCATTGGTCTGCTAGGTAGTAAAGCCCAAGTTGCAGGAAGGATAGCACCCTAGCCAGTGACCCAAAGCCATATTTTGCTCTAGATACCACTTGAAACTGGCAGCCCTAAGAGTTACCAATAAAGAGGTTAAAGCACATATGATACCTCTGAATCCCAAAGAGGCCACAATGCATTTTTTATTTTATTTTCAAGGTGAGGACTATA